>NC_091734.1:10514556-10815291 GCF_030179905.1 Drosophila bipectinata
TCGTTGACAATTTGGCGACGGGAACAGAAACAGGAACGACGATGAAAATAAATAAATAGGCAAAGTCTGGATGGTCCTGGATGGATACCAGGATCCGCTAGAGCCAAAGTTTTATCCAGTGAGCCCCGATCCCCTCATTTTTTTTCGTCCACCGCAGTGAGGCAGGCACCAACGTAAGCATGCAAATATTTAGATTAATGCAAGACTTTTGCAACAAAATACGCGGCGCGCATATTGCCAAACAAATTTTTATTTATGCCAACGGAGGGGGAGTCCAAGTCACTTGTCAGTCGCAACGCCAACGTCGCTGACAAAATTAGTTTTTTCTTTGCTTTTTTTCCAGTTTTGTATTATTTTGCTTTTTGCAATTCGGATTTTTGGTTTTTTGATTATTGTTTTGTCTTTTTTACTTTTTGGCGTAAATGAGGTTTTTTTTTGCTGGTCTCAAAAAAATGAGAAATTGTCATTGTGGCCTTATCAGGCTAGTAGTTGGTAAAATTTATTTAACATTAAGAAAGGATAGAGAATCTTAAGTCTATAAGTCCTATTTAAGCTCATTAATATACAAAATTGAAAATTTTTAAAAATATTTTTTAAAGATAAAGTACCGGTTCTTATATAGCTTTTATTTAGAATTTAATTTTGTTTAAATAACACAATTTATTGTTACTTTTCTTAACAAATGAAAGTATACAACATGCAAATTGCATAAACTTAAACTCTATCTAGTGATATTTTTTAAAATAGCTATTACAAATCCTAAAAAGCCAATTAAACACTAATTGCCAATCGATTTGAAGCAACCTTAAACCTAAACCTAAACCTAAGGGTTCTGAGCCCTTTAAATGACCTGAACACAAAACTCTTTCAACTCCGAATGACTTGCAATAAATGCAAAAGGCCGGAAAATAAATGAGTCTCACCTGAAAGTGTCAGGTGGAAAGGCGGCAAGTGAAAGGCAGAACGGCAGGATGGCGGGGAAAGTTGTTTAATTGCCAATCGATGGATTCACATTCTCCACATAGGCAGTGCCAGCTTGGTTTATTATGTCCGGACTCCGGACTTCGGAGGTCCTGGAGCCCCCACTTCTCGAATTCTCTTTTGCTCTCTTTTTTCGCTTGACTTCTCTGCACGGCTGCCATAAATCTGCGCCAGGACTTGCTATAAATTGCTCAGTGTCGGGTTTGCAACCTGGCTAGAGAAGTGAAGTGTTTGTAAGTTAATGTTTTGTAATTTTAATTAAACAAAAGCTAATTGTAATAGGCCAGAATTCGATTAAAGGTAATTAATACAAAATGAATTGAAGAAATTGTAATTCCTTGACCCGGGATTACAGGAAGCAGATGCTACCCTCAGGATACTTGGAAGGATGCATTTGCGAATTCGGTTAGCCGATAAACTGAAATTGCACTTGAAACTTAATTACGAACCCGTGGCCGAAGCTGGCAAAGCAGCAAAATGCAAATGCAGAGATGCAGATACAAATGCAGATGCGGATGCGGATGCAAATTTGAGGAATTTGCAGAATACCTGAGAGCTGCGGGGCAATGGCTACAGGATACTCATGCCAGCAGACTGCCAGCTGCCGACTGGGCTCTGCGACTGCCGACTACCCGACTGCGGGCAGTTGAAATCATGAAAGCCAAGTGGCTCGTCATACATGGCGTATGAGCAATATGGCAAACTAAATGTGTCTATAATGCGCCCATAAACGGACTCACTCACTGACTCGCTCGCAGGCCCACTCCCAATTGGCCCAATCTGGCCAATTCCCCCAAATCCAGATCCTACCCAAATCTCCAATCCAATGGCACACTTATGTAATTAAGTGTCCTGTTAAAACGGATGTGGAATTCGGTTTCGGGCTTTGATTTTAATTTACATTAATTGCAGTTGCCTCTCAACTTGGCCAGTTGGCCAGGCCGAATCGAACGCACAAACATGTTTTGGCCAACAGTTACCGTTGCCAGGCTTTATGCTGTATATTATGCAGTTATATTCTCAGATATAGCCGTACACTCGTATATGAAATATAAATAAAGTTGAGATGACTGTGGGGAATGCGAATGGATAGATAGCTGGAGCGATTGTTATCGTTAATCGGAGGCATGCAATATAAATGAGCGAGAGGATTACCTTTGACCCGATTTGTCATCTGCTGCAAAATATTCCATTGTTAATGGATTCTCACTAATTCATGGCAACCGAATGAAACCAAATCGACTGAAATTAATTTTGCAATCCGGCCCAGGACAAAGGACCACAACCAGCCAAAGGATCTGCCAAAAGTGTTCTTTTCCCCCCATTTCGTTTGATTGGACACATCATGAAAATAGCAATATGTTATTTGGTTTCCAGTTCCGTTTTGTTCTATTTAATTCCAGCCTTCATATGTATTGTTAAGGAATTAGTAGGTGGTCCAGGCTTCTAACTGCCTTGGCCGTATTTAGGAGCGGCCAAGTTTAGGTTATGTGCTACCTGAAAATGTTCCCCCTTGAATACAAAATATGTTATTTTTCTTTTTTTTAATATTTTATTTCAGATTCTTTCAATAATAAAAAATACAAATATTTTATTTAAAAATATAAGAAGGCACAACATTTAGGATACAATAGTAGAACAAAAGATATAATAAAATCAGTAAAGCAGAAAAGTATAACCATGCAATCCCGCAAGTGAGATCGAAAGGAATTAAAAAAAAAAAAACATTTGAGACATAAGGAAATAAAAATATCAAAAAAAAAAAAAAAATGGAAACAAATTTGATGGAGTTATAGGCACCCCTTTGCTTCTTTGATATGGAAAAATAAACGCTTTATCAGTTAAAAGATATAATAAAATCAGTAAAGCAGAAAAGTATAATTATGCAATCCCGCACAAGATCGAAAGGAATTTAAAAAAAAAAAATTGAGAAAATAAGGTAATAAAAATTATCAAAAAAAAAAATGGAAACAAATTTGATGGAGTTATAGGCATCCCTTTGCTTCTTTGATATGGAAAAATAAACGCTTATCAGTTAAAAATATTATTTTTTTATGAAACGGGTTTTGACTAACGTGTCAATGTCTATGGACTGACCAACTTCTCCCAGAGATTTTCAGAGTCCAAGGGTAAACATTTTATGGTAATACAAATTATGAAAAAAAAATAAAATAGTGGATCCTCCTTGGCAAAAAATTCAAAAGCGTGATTTGCATCCGTGGGCACCGTATAATCTGAGAAAATAAAATCTTAGTCCGATTTTATTATTGTTTATCACTTAAGTGACTCAAAACCCACCAAAGAATGAGGCAATCCATGGGCAAATAATTTTAAAAATAAAAAATACTTAAAAAAAAATCAAATAAAATAGAAAAATAAAAAAAAAACGTTTGAGATAGAACCCCTCAGCTCCAAGCCAAGGGACTAACTGAATTTTCTGCCGAGGGGCCTGCCCTTTTATACCCAATTTTTCGGGCAAGGCCTACTATTGTTTAGTTATATGTTTCACATACGATTTAAAAAGAGTAAAGGTAACATCACCGTTTTGAACAAAAATCGATAAATCGATATATCACAATTTTGACTAAAATCAAAGGGTCTTGTAGTTATTATTTTGAGAGGGTTTTCCTCTTTTAAATCGAAAAACCTCACTAACTTGGTAAAATCGCAATATTTTTGATTCCTAATTGAGAATTTTGAATTAAAAGGACATACAATTTTTTAAACTATTTTTGCTCATATCTTGGCCATTTTGCATCCGATTTTGGGCAAGTTAAGATCGGAAAGTATTCCACTTCTTCAATCAAACACGGGATATTCGTTTTAAATATTTTTTAATCAACTATACATTATAAACACCTACTTAAAATACAAAAAGGTTAAATATATATGTATATTTTAGACTCTGGATATACCGAGTAGTACGCCGGGCATCAAAGGACACTCAATTTCCTTGCGAAATAGTTAAGATATTTGCGTAAAAGTTTCATAAAAGTTTATTTTTTGACCAAATTAAAAAAAAAACAGTTCTTGTGAGGAATAATGAGGTCTTTTCTTTTCTAATGAGGTAGCTTAAGACTCTGTTGCAAAATACTTAATCCCTTAAGCTCCAATACGTTAGTTTTAATCGTATTCCTTTAGGGAACCATTGTATGTATACCCCGTGGAGTTTAAAATTAAAATGGCTTAAAGAATGTATATTTTCTTTATGGGGGACCTACCTACCTATATTCAGGTACCACTTGGCCCTCTCCAGATTCTATGGTCCTCTCAGTCTAATGATTCTTGCCACCCACTGGATGCAGATGTGGTCGCAATTATGCGGCAACAATTGAATGCATCCTTAATTGCCGGTAATGTTGAACGGCATTGATTTTACCCAGCCGCCCCCTCGCCACCCACTTGACTTGCCACCCCTGTCTTGCCACCATCCCTTAACCCTTGACTGGCCAGACACAAACAAAACACCCGCTTCGAGTGGCTCCGGACTGGCAAACTCACCTGGCTGGCCGGCTTCAAGCCTGTTTGCATGGGTGGACCAACAGCAACCGCCCTCCCCCCCAGCAGCCAGCCGCCCCCAGCCCCGCGGGGCAAGCAGCTCCACCTCATTTGTTTGCATATGCATTGACGTATTTGCCAAAGCCAGCGGAGCGTGTGATTAAATTTAAAATATTTAAGCATATTTTACGCGTTGGCCAAAAACAAAAAATAAATATAAAAAAAAAGCGATTCAAAGGGGTGGCTGCCAGGGGGTGCAACAATGAGAGCGAAAATTCAACTGCAAGTGCAAAAAATGGCGCGCAAATTAAAAAGAATAAAAATCAGAGGGAAATGGCTCTCTATAAAAATGTAAAAATACGCCAGGCAATAACAAGGCATAAAAAAATACGAATTATTTTAAAAAAAAGCATAAAAATACAAAAAATGAAATAAATAAAAAAAAAGAGACAGTACTGTGAAATAAAATGAAAGGAAACTGTAAGCAAACGGCGCTGAAAATGCACAATTGTTTATGACAGGGGAGGTGAGGAGAAGGAGGGTGCTGATAATAGTGGGGAACCAAGATATAAGGGGGGGTTCGAGGCTTACTGACTGCGCTTCATTTTTTTTTGCCGCCAAATGCGTAACGGAAAATAGGCGTCGAAAAAAAGGGGCATCCCACTTAGGGGGTGGGTGTGGGGGAGGGGTGGTAATGGCTGCAGGATGAGGGGTAGGGGTATGCGGTTATCCTAGGCAGCAGAGGGGCAGGGGGGAGGGTGGAAAGGCAACGCCAGGGATGTGGAAAATCAGCGCCAGCGAAGCGGAGACACAAAAGGGGAGACTCCTAAAGAAAGAGGACAGTGGGGATTTTGGCCCACAAGAGTAAAAGAGACCATACCCTACCAAAAGGAGATAGCAAGCCACACACACACACCCACATATACACAATATGTTTCCAATGTAGCACATTTAATATTAACTTTTCGAATTTATTTTTATTTCCGCTCGGCGCGAAATACATTTGCCAACTGCATGAATATGTGTAAGGATATGTCTGTGTATATCCTTTGCATGTGTTTGTGTGTATGGCTGTGTGTGTGTGTGCCACATTCATTTCGCTTCATTTCTTGCTTTCTTGCAGGAAATTACAGCATGTAATTTGCATTCAGTTGTAAAGTGAAATGGAATAATTTCACGAAGCAGCCGCCGTCGCTGATGGTTTCTTCTTCTACATCGTCCTGCCTGTATCTGCGTATGTGTATGTATGCCTGTATATCTATGTGTGTGTGTGTGTATTAATTTCTCAATCATTCAATCATGCATTCTCGCAGGCATTCACCAGCTTTTCCCTCCTCCTCTTTCCCCCTTTTGGCTTTTTCCCATCGATGTGCAAAAATTTGACATGCTTTTAGTGGGTCGGCATTACAGCTCTTCTTCTGCCGCTCCTGTGTGCCTGTATTTGTGTGCGTGTCTGTGTATCGGTGTTAGTGGGAGCGTGTGTGTGGATGTGGGTGGGGGGCGGAAGTTGACACTTTTGCGTCTAATGGCGGCGGAAGGAAGGGGAAGCCGCCTGCAGGACAGCCCTCAAAAACGCGATTTTTTTTTTCTTTCGGCTGGGAAATTCATTTCTATTGCCTAGTTTTTCGGGTATTTTTATTTAAATTTGGGGAATAAGGATAATAAACAAATAAGGATATTTTGAAAGGCCAGTTTCTCTAACTTAAACATTACTATAGCCTAGTTTTAAGGGCAAGGGACTTATGGAAAGATTTAAGAACTTCTTAATTAAGATTTAAGATTAAAAGAACTTCTTAATAATAGTTACTTTAATAATTAAAATAAATAAAATATTTAAATAGTTTCCCTTTAAAATTAACCTGCATTGAGGCCTTAATTTATCGATTTCGTTTGAAAAAATATCAGCTTATTTTGAGGCGAAAAGGGTCACCCAAAAAAAAGTGTCCTGTAACTCAATTTGTGCTACCAGTTTGCAGAAACTGGAAAAATTGTGCCTTTAAGAGAAGCCATCTCTGTTTTTTTTTTTATTCGCCATCCTTCTCACTACCACATCCACGCACACACTGACACACCAACACACATATACACACACGTATATAGAAAAGCCATTTTGAGAAAGAAATCAAATTAAGTGCCAGGGGCAGCCATTTTGAGCATACGCTATATCAAATTATGGGCCCAGGGAGAAACACAGACAGAGACAGAGAGTGGTGAGTAAGACAAAGACAGCGAAAGGCATGGCGAAAAAAAAGAAAGAGAGGGAGAAGACCAAGAAATGCATATCCCTTTTACCGTTAAACGGTCAACAGTCCGGTTCATGCAAGCGAATGCTCATTCGCCGTTTAAATTTTTAATTGAAATTACAAATTGATGTCAGCCATCCACTTCCCTCAAAAAAGCGAAACGGGCCCACAAAAAAAAAGAATAGCTTGGCGAATGGTGGGTGGCGAGAGGTGGAATAAAGAGTGAATAAAAAGAGTGATAAAAAAATATATACAGAATCACACATGGGTTTGCTTTTTGTCACTGGCCGGCCGGGCGGCTACTTGAAAAGGTAAACGGAACAAGATCAGCCGCCATTGCCATTGCCAGCTCAGCCGGATCCGGAATGCGGAATACGGCATCCGAAATACGGATTCCGGCAACAGCCACTACGGCTACGGAAAGCGATTTTACACTTGAAGAAGGGTTAAAAGGGTTTATTAAAGGGTTTATTTTACCTCTAAGAGCCCTGAAAAGTATGCTAAGAAAATGATAACTGAGAATTATCTAGTATTTATAGTGACTTGTAGGGTTAACTTTTAAATATTTTAGACTGAAATAAACTTAAATATATATTTTTTTGTATAGTCACCCCCCTTTTTTTCAGTGCCTTCACAGCTGCAGCGCCAACAACAAATGCAAGCCCGCCGCTTTTTGTTGTTGTTGAGGTCGGAGTCGCATTTAATACCGACACGCCTCGTTCATTATTAACAGCTGACGCTGATGCTGCCCACAGTGCGACAGAGAAAGAGACGGCAATAGTGGGGGCGAAAGAGAGCGAGGCTGGTCGGCAACGTCATCGCATTGACAGTTATTAAAGCGAATGAACGGAAAAAAGGATAAGAGATGGTCAGAAAAAGGGATATATGATGAAAGAAATTTAATAAAAATTTTAATAAATAAATTTTCTTGTAAAATAGTTTTTGTTTTTATTTTTTCAAAAGAAATATATATTTAAAAATACTTTCATAATTTTTTTTTGGGTATACTAAGACCTCTAATAATAAGAAATATCAAAAAAAAAATATTTTTTCTTAAAAAAAAAATTATAAATAAATTTTGTAATATTTTTTAAGGCATGCCACACTCTGAATGTTTTTCTTGCCACACTGGGCAATATTTTTAAAAGACACACACTCACTCACTCACACACACACACACACAAACAAAGCCATTTACATATGTGTGTAATAAATATGCAGGATGGACGAGGCATAAAGGGAGGATGGGGTGACAGGACCAAAAGTGGGTGGAAAAGTGGGGCTGTAGTGAGCTGGACACACACACACACACTCAGCGTGAAATGCCAATTTAAATTTTTACAAGCCACGAAAAAGGGCCAACGAGACATGGCACTATGGGGAATTTGGCCGATTTCATGGTATTAATTAATAACTTTTAAACTAAGTAAAATTTTTCGAAACGGTTTTTTTATTATTGTTATAGACACCGATAGGAATGTTTTTAGAAAAATGGGCGTGGCTCCGCCCCTTCCCTGACGAAATATTATTTATTAACTATTAAACTAAACAAGATTTTTCGAAACGGTTTTTTGCATTAGGCTTATGAAGATCGTTGGAAATATTTCTTGGTAAAATGGGCGTGGTTCCGCCCTCCCATTTGGATAAATTAATCAATAACTTTTTAAACAAATAAGATTTGTCAAAACTGTTTTTTTTTATTATTCGCCCTCCCAGGACTAGAAACAATGTTTTTTTATTTCAAATAGAAAAATTGATAAAGTGAAAACCAAATAATACACTAATAAGTTTATCAAATATTTTCATTTTCAAGGTCTTCGTCAGACATAAAATAAAAATCGTCAATTTCATCTCCAATTTTCTCAATTTGATCCTGGCCTTCAAAATTGCACAATAAAAGGCTTACAACTTCTTAAGGAAGTTCCATACTTTTATGCTTCCGAATTCGCTTCATAGGGTTTGTTGAAAAAATAACAGGATCAGAAGTATCTAAGGCTCTGTTGAAAACATCCATGAAATTATTAACACGACTATGCTTCCGTGGGTTATGCAGTCTATCTTCTTTATAACTTTTTTTGCGTGCTTCCGACGCTTCTTCTCCGAAACAGCCAACGGGAAGTATTGTATTTTCCATAATTTGCCTTGAGTGGACAATAATTTTGTGAACAGTTGCCGTCATTGGCAACCATGGATAACAATCCACAATTTGTTCCCCAGTTTTAAAACAAAATTGTTCAAATTTCTCCAAATCAATTGGCAGTTGACAAGACAAGAAAATGAATATAACTCTTAAGTTCCGAATTTGCAGGCAATTTGCAAACTTCTTCTCAAAAATTTTTTTTTTTCTCTTGCAGATCTTCCATTTACCATTTATATTTAGGCAAAATAAGCTATTCTTTTTCAAATTGTTTTTGTGTTTTACAACATCCATGTTTCTACTTATTTTGCTCGAAATAAAATCAAGAATTGATTTTTCTTGGTTTGAGTTCTTCGTCTTCGTACGCCATACTTCAAAAAGCTCCGCGTTCGAAAACTCGAAGACACCTGACAAAAAACGAAATTACGCAGATTGTGCGCATTTTTGCACATTGAGACAAATTTCCTTTTATTCATAATTAATGGCTCTACGACATATATTAAACTTACACTGTTGCAACGATATGTTTTTTTTGTAAGTCTACGTAAAGTTAATTTTTTTTTTTTCAAAAAATTACCTTTTAAACCTGTTTTAAAATTGACTAAATATTATTAAGACAAGCACATAGCAAAATATTAGTACACAAAACATTTAATACAAGCCAGTATGATTGTTTTCCATCATAAATTGAATTAATAACTTGTTTAACTTTTAAGTATCGCACTTTCAAAGTAGCTAACCAAAAACTGCCTCTTCTCAAACACGTGCCTTTGGGCTGCAACAGCTGACTTTAACAGTGCAAAGCTTTAAAAGTGCACTGTTTATTAATATTTTTGGTATGGAGTCATATGGAGCCATATGTTTTTAATATGTTTACATAAAAAAAACCCAAATATTTAAACTTTGATAAAATGACTAAATACCATGAAATCGGGCAAATTCCCCATAGTGCATGGCATCGATTGAATGCGAAAAATCTGCAAAAATTTTCCAACATTTTCCAGTAAATGAGGAGCGGAAAAGGACGCTCACTAGAGGGTATTTATTATCCTCTTTTAAAATCGTCATGGCTTAGATTTTTTTTTGTCCTGGCACCTGTTGACTTCTTTTTTCAATTTCTTTAGGTTTATCCTTAACCCAGAATCAGGAGCAGGAGCAGGAGCTGGAGCAGTAGCAGGTGTAGGATCTTTAGGCTCTCAGGACTGTTTTGTTTAACACCTTCACGTGATTCCGGCATTTATTAAATTGCTTTGTACTTTGTTGCCATTTCCGTTCCGTTGCACGACAAAAGCCAAACATGCGACGTGACGAATGCGACTTCCAGGGTCACGGGGGCGTTGGCACTCAGTGGGGTGTGGGTCTAAGGGGGGGTGCCCCACACACACAGTCAGTCAGTCAGTCAGGCAGCCAGCGAGCCAGGTACAGGTACAATAACAATAATGAGGTGTATTTACAAATGCATCTCCTCCACTTTCCTCCTGCACGACGATGAATATTTAAATTCCTCCACAAATGTAACCTGAACATGGTTTTATTTCTTTGCGGGGCTTACACATTTGTTTAAGCATATTTTTCATTTAAAGGTTACAGAGGGGACTTGGTAGTAAATATTTAAAATATTAAATAATAATATGGTACATGGTTATAGATACTGCAACCCCATAATAGGGCTTAGAAGAGATTTCTAGGTATACTCTGTTATGTTTTTAGAATTATGGATGCACTATTGCAACATTATTATTATATTATAATAAATATCATCATTAAAATTATATTAATGTTTAAAAATATAATTTATTTAATTCTTTATTTAGCTATTAGTGTTTTTTTTCTAAAGATTATTATTCCAAACATTTCCAAGTCACTCAGAAGCAGGATATGATATCTCAAGAAGGCTTTTATTTTGCCTACTTTTTAATAAAATTTCTGGTTTATTCATTTAAAGAATTCTAATATTTTTATTACTTATATTAACCTTAATTTTATATAAAAATAAATGCCTAATTTTTAAGCTTTTTATTGCCTCTTAATTGTGAGGGGCACTGAGCACCTCAACGCTGCATGGCTTTCTCTCACCGTGTGCTGCCTCTCATGAAGGACGAGGTATAATCCTTCAACCTCCTGCCCCCCTCTTACACTACCCCTGCCTCAGAATCTTCCCACCTTCCTCCCTTACTACCCCCTCTTTCCATCTTCATCAGAGTCTCTGGCGACACAAATTTGTCTTTTAAATTATGCGCATCTCTGGCCTGGGAAAAAGGCACTACCCAAGGGGGTGAGGCTAAAGAGGGAAGGTGGGGAGGAGTAAGGTGTGCAGGACTAAAGGGGCGGGGGCACCCAACACGTCCTGGGACAACGGCGCGTTTTAAAATGCGACGCATGACTTTCATTTCACGTTGTTTACTTCGCATGCGGTCGCGTGATTTTCATACAGGGGCGTCGTCTCAGATCGCCTGTAGGAAGGGGGGCCAGGACTGATGTCCTGAAGAGGGCAGGTGGCTGGGAGCAGGGAGCAGGAGGCTAGGTAGATGAGGCCGCGGCACGGTGCGGCACGTGTCGACAGTTGGAAATGGGTTTTTAAGGCGCCGCAACGTATGCTACAGTTTCTTTGGCTACAACTTTTGTTTCAATTACGATTACCTGTTACCTGTTATCCTGCCTGCTCTGGCCCAGCATCCTGCACTGCATTTGCATGGATTGTCACGCTCCGGACTACCTCTTCCACCTGCCTCCTCCTTATGGCCTTTATCCTTGCCAAGGAACGAAAAACACACACACCTCTCAGTCCAATAAGTTTGTTGATGTATTTTGATGATTATCTGTGTTGCTAATACGTGGCCAGTGTTGGTAAGTGCCACGAAGGGGAGTCCTTAGACTTGATTAATATAAGAGACAAGAGTGTGCCGAGGGCTAGGATCCTAGATCCTAGAAGGGTGCATTTTTAAGCAAATAATTTCAAGCTTGATTGTTGGTCTTTATTTATTTAATGGTGGAATGAAAAGATATATGTATGTACATTCTTCTCTGAATCGTAAAACAATTTAAAAATTAATACAGAAAATAATCCTTGAATCCCCCAACTTTTGTGTGTAAGCCTTTTTCTGAAAAAAAAAATTCAAAAAGACCCGAAAATAAAGTGCCAGAAATTGCAACTAACTTTTGGTTCGTTATCTGTCAGATGGTGGGTGTATCTGTGAGATACTGGCCCAGACCTAAGGCCTAAATACCTACGGGTGAGAATATGAAATCGCATACTTTCGGTAAATGGGGTGGCAACCCTGAAATTGGATACTATTTCAGGGGCTTTTTGGAAAATCTGGACAGTCTTCATTTAAGTTACCAATTGCCACCGAAAATGCCAGAGACCTGAAATAATTCTTTGTCATATTTTTGGGGAAGGACCCCAGTGTCACCCTGCTCTCCCCTCTCCCTTCTCCCTTCTTCCCGTAACCCTAGCCACAACCCCCTTCCCCCTTAGTGTGTATGTGTGTGTGACAGTGCACGTGGCATATTATAGAACTAAATGCCGGCGGAGCCATTTGACTCCGATTTCGGTCTGTGGCCAAGTGAAATTTATATGGCCAGACATAATGAACTTGAGGCACTGGCACGTACACCCCTTCCCCCTTCCCCCTGCCCTGGCCCTGGTCCTGGCTCGGCTTTTTCAGGGAAGTCCTGTGCCTCCTGCCACCCCTTTTTGCGACGATGCCTGTGTGCAAGTTTGGTAACATTTCACTTTGGCCCAAAGTGCAGTTTGGCTGGTTGACTGCTTGGTTTGTTTGGTCCTTTAGGCATTTGGTCCTGTTTTTGGGGAGGGGGAGAAGGGCTTGCAGTGCTAAGAAGGGGTGTCCTCAAAGGATGTGTGTGTGGGGGTGTGAATTCTGTTGCCAATGCATTTGGTGATATAGAAACTAAACTGCGCTGGGAGGCTTCCCATCACTTTGTGTCCCAGCTCTTTTAGCTTCTCAACCTCCGTCTCTTTCTCGCTCAGTACTACCTGTCTCTATCTCTGCCTTTCCCCTCTGTACCTTTTTCCCTTAACTATCCTTTTCTTTCGGGGAAAACAGCATGAAAATCATATTATAAATAAATTATGCAATTATAATTACACAAGAAAACTACTTGGGGCAAAACAACTTACACAGCGAAACAGAACGACAGAGAGAGAGATAGATAAAACAAGAGAGATAGCTAGATGGAGAGAGTGTTGGATAGAGATGGCTAGACACATGGACACTCAACGCCAGGAGCTGGGTCCTGTGAGTTCCGTTCCGACTGGGGGGCTAGAAATCCTCAAAGTTGTCATGCCGGGCGCGTGAAAGCTACACAATTTTCCGCCCACTTTTTTTCACCCCTCCCCACTGCCCCCTCTCTGCCACCATTCTGTTATATCCTGAATGCACATATGTGTGTGTGAGTGTGAGTGTGCTGGGCACACAAATAGCACAAGTACAGGAAAATAATTACATTTTACGTGTTCCTATTAATCTTGCTGAGTTTTTAGTTTCAGTTTTAGTTTTGCCCACTAATTCACTTCACAGACACACACACACACACACACAAACGCACACGCACACACATCCTTTGCCCGCAAGGACCTTTCTTCACTCTTTCTCGAATTCAATTTTCTTGGTCGAGTTTGGCTTTTAGTCTAGTTTTCCACTCCAGCCATGAAATACTTTGGCAGTCCGGTGACAAACAGCCCCAGTCCTTACAAGGGGCGAGGTCCTTGCAACAAAAACTGAAAGGGGGGAGGGGTAGTGCCTTTAAAGGGGGGGTGGGCGATATTATGCTAATCTAAGTGAAATTCATTCCATATTATATTAATTAACCAATGCCTAGACTTTGAAATAAAATATCGCAAAGGGCTGCAAGTGTCAGGGCAGGATCTGTCGCTGGCAATTTTCAGCTTTCGACTTTAATGGGTTTCCGGAAAAGTCGCACACAAGTCCGAAATAAGTGGCCAGCGGGGCCAAAGGGACGTGGCATTGGCGGGGGGCATGGTGGGTGTGTGTCAGTGGCCATGATGTTGCATGCAACTAATTATGCTTTTTACCATTCGGTGGTTTGCTCTTTTGCCACTTAGCAACAACATAAGCCGCTTAACCCACTAAAGCCGCAGAATACACGAGCAGCCACCAACACACACATATTCATACACACATGTGTATTTATTGTATATATGTAGAGAAACAAATACATATAAACTAGCACACTTGCAGGAGGAAACACACACGCAAATCTCATTAAAGTTGCGAACATGTTTCAAAATTAATTTCAGTAACTCTCCACTTGACTGTGGGCACTCCCCCGCACTACCTCCTTCTCGTCGTCCCTCCCCCTCTATCTGTATCACTACATCTCCCTTTATCCTTTTTGAACCCCTTTCGTGATGGGGCAACAGGACCCAGGGCAACCGCAGTTCGAATGCGGCACTCGCAGGATAATCGCGTCACTCGAAAGTTTCGCTAAAACGGCAGCAGCAGATGAAATTGGATTGCAATTGGGGGGAGGGGAGTTCCACATGCCTGGGGGAGAGGGGCCGAGGAGGTGCTGGTAAAAGGATATTTGCAAATCCCTCAACTGGCAGGATAAATATCCAAATCCAAAACCATCCGAAAACTATGAAAATTTCCATTTTTAATTGCTTTAAAGTTTAAAAAGGCGAGAAAATATTTAATATCCCAGAGATCCCGCTTAGACCGCCACAGATCCTTGTGATCCTTGACATAAACTCCAGCCGAGTGGTAACCTCGATGGCCGCAAAATGCTTTTGCCCCCTTTTTAGATTCCATTACCAGGACATCCAAGGGACATCTCTGGGGGACATTCCGAATGACATGTGGTGGCTGCGGAGTGGATGCGGTGACCTCCAAGGTGCTGCCAGTATATGCGCCAGGCGCTGCCTGGTCCAGGATGCAGGACTAGATCCTGCCAGGCACCACATCCCACCATCCAGCTGCCAGCCAGCAGGGCGAACTTCACTTAATGTCAACTTAATTGCATTGTTTCAGCCACAAATTACAAAACGAGTTTTGCAAAAGGCAGCAAACATGTCGTCACTGGCTCCAGTAACCAGCTGCTTCTGCTCCTGCTCCAGCTTCTGTTCCTGCTCCTGCTCTTGGTCTTGCTTTGGTTCCTGCACCCACTACTGTCCAGGATCCTGCTGTTCCTGGTACTCCTTCCGACCCGCCCACTGATCCGCCTCATAGCCATTTGTACACAAAAAGAAATACGAGTTTTTTTTCATATTCTTGAGGTTTATTGCATTTTAATTCTAAAAGATATTATTATCCTCTAATATTAGGATATTAGGTATTAGTCGTTTGTAGATTATAGTGATTATATAAAATATGTACATATATCTCAAAAATAGAATATCCCTAATTAAAATAAAATCCAAAACAATCCAAAATTTCTAACAAGTATTTCTATATAATTTTCTTAAGTTTCTAGCTTAAACTTTTTGGAATAATAATTATCATAATCTTAATAAACTTTGTATATAAACTTGTACCTTATAACCTCTTTAACATCTTATACTATAACCTCTACTTTATATCCTATTTAATCTACTAACCTCTATAAGAAACCTATATTTACATGATCCTGAAACTTAAAAAGTATTTCTTTACAAACCCCTTCCATAGCTTCCATATTATACCTTTCTAAAGAAGATTATACCTAATTTTCACTTACTCCTTTTTATTGAATCTCCTTCTCAATACTATTGTTTCTCTCAGTGCATCTGGAACAATGGCAGCTCGTGTGTGTGCCCCTGATGGTGTGTTGGTGGGCGGTGGGCGATGTCCTGGATGCCAGCACCTGTAAAAGAATCAATTGTGTGTGACCAAATTAAGTTCACTGACTCACCCAAAGGGGGGTGGGGGGTGATGGAGGGTGTCCTGGTGTCTGGTGTTGAGGGGGCGGAAAGCAGGAAAGGCGTAAAGGGGGCGGGGCAGCACGCTGCCATTGTCAAGTGGAAGCCAAATGGGGATTCATTTGAATAGAGTGGCGGCCAGAGGGGCAAAAAAGGGGCCAAAAGGACACCCGCCAGTGCGGAATTCGCCTCGTAGAAGGACGCAGGACCAAGCTGGAGAGTGGGAAGAAACTGAAGAGGCAGGGGAGTTGGGGGGCAACCGTGTAAATGGAGAATGTAACCAAATTGAAAACAGAACAGAGCATCACTTTGAATGCACTTTCCCCGTGGGGGACTGAGGGGGATGGGAGAAAGAAGCGCCGCCAGGCTGGAGAGAGTTGCAAAGTAGGGTCCTGCAACGGGTCCTTTCGGCACCGAAATGAACGCTAATTGAAACTGCACTTTGCAGCAATATCGATCACAAAATAATTACTGATCAATCAGCTGGCAAAAAGCATTCTCTGCAGCTCGCACTATCGGGCGTATACTTAATATCAAGCATACGCCTAGTTGCACAAAAAGGCTACCACTACAATGTGTGTGGGCCTTGGTCTGCAGGATATTTCCAAAAGGATAGCTGCTCCCTCCCTCTCTCTCTTTCTATCTATCTCTCTTGGTGGCTAAAGTTCAGGTTGTCCTCGGTGTGCAGATGTGACAAAGGCATCTGCCTTTTGTTTGCCTGGCGCGCCCTTGGCTTGCTCATCTCCGGTTGCCCCTACCCCGGGGGCTAGTCTTTACCCTTATCCTTGCCAACCCCCCCACCCCCTCTGCTCTTCGCCCGTGTGTGTGTGTGTGTGTGCCAGCTGAAGCATTCAAATAATTAAACTCATCAAGCCGACTTCTTCAGCGCCCGCTCCGTTTAGTCTAATCTTCTTTGTTTTCTTTTTATTACAGCACCGAGTCCTAGGCTTTTCCGCCTACTTTATGCACTGAAAAAAATTTATTAAAAAAATAATTATGAATATTTTGTAAATAAATTTTTAAAAAAAGTAGCCTTAGCTTTATTTTTTTAATTTTTCTTGCTGTGTAGACCGCATCCGGAAAGTACACACACATGCCTATGGACTGAGCACGCATAATCCTTGATCTTTTGTTAGTTGTTTGCTCAACTTCTGGCCTTCCCCCCCTGCTCCCCGATCCGTTCTCCGGTTTGTTTGAGAGCCCAACTCCCTGAGCCCAGCCTGCCCCTTTTCTAAATTATTAATTAAAGTATTTAACAAATATGCTAAAGTTTGCCATGAAGCTCATGAGTCTGTCGCAGGGTGTCCTTTTTTGCCTGGCTTCTGGCTTTGCCTTTGCCATTGCCTCTGGCCGCATCCCCTAATCCTGGACACGCCCACCTTTTTGTGTGTGGGCTAGCGGAGTTCATTCTGCCGAGTTAATAATGTGGCCAGAACAGTAGAATCCTGCCAAGGATATGTGGGAGCAGTGTATGTGTGTGTGTTGACATTGCATCTTTTTGATGTTCCCTTGCCGCATCAAAGGCGACTCACAAAATAGTTGACATTTCCCTTCGCCTTGATCCTTTTCGTTTTCCTGGAAAATTCCTTGTCTCTCAAATGCCATTCCCATTTTCATTCATTCGCCGACCAACAAAAAAAAAAAACAAAACAAAAACCCAGTGCTGTAAAATACCAACGTAAATGGTAGCTAGCATAGAGGTCCTTTGACACCAAGCGCCAGGATGAAGGAATCACTCACAATTGTCTCGCATTTTCCGAGAATACTCGTATATATTCCATTTACTCACCTCAGCCTCGGTCTTTGATTTATTTTTGCATTTTAAGACCAAAAACGGAACACAAAACGACAAATACAAAATATTTCATCAAGGAGTGTATCCTTTTTGGTTTTCTGATAAAATTTTATCCAAAATCTATAACAAATATTTAGCCAGGCACACAAGGAATTCATTTATTTATCAATTAAACAGGAAAGTTTGTGGAAAAAACAAGAATGTATTCTTTTCATTTTGGTGTGTCCTTTCGCAGAGATATGAAAGGAATACAAAATATTTATTCGAAAGGAGCTCCGATTCCTGCTTATGCATTTCCATCATGGACCTGGAATTATGGCCACATTTCTATTCGAAAGCTATTGTTCGCGATACTTAAGAGGATAGTGTCGTTCTGGAAATGAAAAGATTGTGTCCCAGTCCCGAGTCCCGTGTCCTTTGACCTGTTGGCTTAATGCACATCCTTTGACTTGATTCGCCTTGGCGGGGGACTTTTCCGTTCCACCAGCCTCTGTCCTGGAGCTGGAGCTGGCGAGGGACGAGGTGGCAAGGACTTTGCTTTCTTCTGACGGCGCAAATCCTGCGACTACATTTAACCGCTGCCACGCACATTTACGTAAGCTGATTACGTCCTTGTTCCTCGGATCCGCCCACTTATGCCGTTATAGTCCCTCCCAAGACTCCCTACGTGGAGTCAGCCACTCCATCTCCTTGATTTTCGCCTTCGGTTTATACAGTGACCATTAGTCCTGGACCAGGTCCTGGTTCTTGAGCTTTTCCTGGAAAACAAAGCCAGGCAGCCAATCGATTCTTTTTGTTTAAAAAAAATCAACTATCAATGTAGGAAGTCCTTATTATTTATACATTTCATTCATTTAATTTAATGGATATTCATTTAATCGACAATTAATAATATTTATGGTTTAAAACCAAAATAGTTTAATAAAGAAGGAAAAATAACAATATCACCAAACTAATCAAATAACATTAAACTTATAATCTTATTAGAGCCCATTAATTGTCTGATGGCTTTACTATTATTCTTATTTGATTAAAAAATGAAAAACCTTAACATAAAAATAATTAACTAAATAAAATATGAAAAATTAACAATTTAATAAAATAATAGAATAATTAAAAATAAGAACGGCACTCAAAAATAGATTGATAATTGAAATAATCAATACAATGGAAAAAATAAAAAAAACGCTACGTGGGCAAAAAACTACAAAAAGCAAAAATAAATGGTATTCCGTTTTTGAATCGGTTGCGAAATAGTTAAGATATTCACTAAAAACTGGCCAAAAGCAAGAATTATTACTTTTCCAAGGGGTACCATCAAGATTTTGGCCAGAACCTGGGCCAATTTTTTATTTGGGTTTTTTACAGATCTTGGGATGCAGATTGGCGGGCAAAGGATCTACGATTCATAAATGGTATTCCGTTTTTGAATCGGTTGCGAAATAGTTAAGATATTCACTAAAAACTGGCCAAAAGCAAGAATTATCACTTTTCCAAGGGTACCATCAAGATTTTGGCCAGAACCTGGGCCAATTTTTTATTTTGGGTTTTTTACAGATCTTGGGATGCAGATTGGCGGGCAAAGGATCTACGATTCATAAATGGTATTCCGTTTTTGAATCGGTTGCGAAATAGTTAAGATATTCACTAAAAACTGGCCAAAAGCAAGAATTATCACTTTTCCAAGGGGTACCATCAAGATTTTGGCCAGAACCTGGGCCAATTTTTTATTTTGGGTTTTTTTACAGATCTTGGGATGCAGATTGGCGGGCAAAGGATCTACGATTCATAAATGGTATTCCGTTTTTGAATCGGTTGTGAAATAGTTAAGATATTCACTAAAAACTGGCCAAAAGCAAGAGTTAGCACTTTTCCAAGGGGTACCATCAAGATTTTGTCCAGAACCTGGGCCAATTTTTTATTTTGGGTTTTTTACAGATCTTGGGATGCAGATTGGCGGGCAAAGGATCTACGATTCATAAATGGTATTCCGTTTTTGAATCGGTTGTGAAATAGTTAAGATATTCACTAAAAACTGGCCAAAAGCAAGAATTATCACTTTTCCAAGGGGTACCATCAAGATTTTGGCCAGAACCTGGGCCAATTTTTTATTTTGGGTTTTTTACAGATCTTGGGATGCAGATTGGCGGGCAAAGGATCTACGATTCATAAATGGTATTCCGTTTTTGAATCGGTTGCGAAATAGTTAAGATATTCACTAAAAACTGGCCAAAAGCAAGAATTATCACTTTTCCAAGGGGTACCATCAAGATTTTGGCCAGAACCTGGGCCAATTTTTTATTTTGTGTTTTTTACAGATCTTGGGATGCAGATTAGCGGGCAAAGGATCTACGATTCATAAATGGTATTCCGTTTTTGAATCGGTTGCGAAATAGTTAAGATATTCACTAAAAACTGGCCAAAAGCAAGAATTATCACTTTTCCAAGGGGTACAAGATTTTGGCCAGAACCTGGGCCAATTTTTTATTTTGGGTTTTTTACAGATCTTGGGATGCAGATTGGCGGGCAAAGGATCTACGATTCATAAATGGTATTCCGTTTTTGAATCGGTTGCGAAATAGTTAAGATATTCACTAAAAACTGGCCAAAAGCAAGAATTATCACTTTTCCAAGGGGTACCATCAAGATTTTGGCCAGAACCTGGGCCAATTTTTTATTTTGGGTTTTTTACAGATCTTGGGATGCAGATTGGCGGGCAAAGGATCTACGATTCATAAATGGTATTCCGTTTTTGAATCGGTTGCGAAATAGTTAAGATATTCACTAAAAACTGGCCAAAAGCAAGAATTATCACTTTTCCAAGGGGTACCATCAAGATTTTGGCCAGAACCTGGGCCAATTTTTTATTTTGTGTTTTTTACAGATCTTGGGATGCAGATTAGCGGGCAAAGGATCTACGATTCATAAATGGTATTCCGTTTTTGAATCGGTTGCGAAATAGTTAAGATATTCACTAAAAACTGGCCAAAAGCAAGAATTATCACTTTTCCAAGGGGTACAAGATTTTGGCCAGAACCTGGGCCAATTTTTTATTTTGGGTTTTTTACAGATCTTGGGATGCAGATTGGCGGGCAAAGGATCTACGATTCATAAATGGTATTCCGTTTTTGAATCGGCTGCGTAATAGTTAAGATATTCACTTAAAACTGACCAAAAGCAAGAATTAGCTTTTTTCCAAGGGGTACCATCAAGATTTTGGCCAGAACCTGGGCCAATTTTTTATTTTGGGTTTTTTACAGATCTTGGGATGCAGATTGGCGGGCAAAGGATCTACGATTCATAAATGGTATTCCGTTTTTGAATCGGCTGCGTAATAGTTAAGATATTCACTTAAAACTGACCAAAAGCAAGAATTAGCTTTTTTCCAAGGGGTACCATCAAGATTTTGGCCAGAACCTGGGCCAATTTTTTATTTTGGGTTTTTTACAGATCTTGGGATGCAGATTGGCGGGCAAAGGATCTACGATTCATAAATGGTATTCCGTTTTTGAATCGGTTGCGAAATAGTTAAGATATTCACTAAAAACTGGCCAAAAGCAAGAATTATCACTTTTCCAAGGGGTACCATCAAGATTTTGGCCAGAACCTGGGCCAATTTTTTATTTTGGGTTTTTTACAGATCTTGGGATGCAGATTGGCGGGCAAAGGATCTACGATTCATAAATGGTATTCCGTTTTTGAATCGGTTGTGAAATAGTTAAGATATTCACTAAAAACTGGCCAAAAGCAAGAATTATCACTTTTCCAAGGGGTACCATCAAGATTTTGGCCAGAACCTGGGCCAATTTTTTATTTTGGGTTTTTTACAGATCTTGGGATGCAGATTGGCGGGCAAAGGATCTACGATTCATAAATGGTATTCCGTTTTTGAATCGGTTGCGAAATAGTTAAGATATTCACTAAAAACTGGCCAAAAGCAAGAATTATCACTTTTCCAAGGGGTACCATCAAGATTTTGGCCAGAACCTGGGCCAATTTTTTATTTTGGGTTTTTTACAGATCTTGGGATGCAGATTGGCGGGCAAAGGATCTACGATTCATAAATGGTATTCCGTTTTTGAATCGGTTGCGAAATAGTTAAGATATTCACTAAAAACTGGCCAAAAGCAAGAATTATCACTTTTCCAAGGGGTACCATCAAGATTTTGTCCAGAACCTGGGCCAATTTTTTATTTTGGGTTTTTTACAGATCTTGGGATGCAGATTGGCGGGCAAAGGATCTGCGATTCATAAATGGTATTCCGTTTTTGAATCGGTTGCGAAATAGTTAAGATATTCACTAAAAACTGGCCAAAAGCAAGAATTATCACTTTTCCAAGGGGTACCATCAAGATTTTGGCCAGAACCTGGGCCAATTTTTTATTTTGGGTTTTTTACAGATCTTGGGATGCAGATTGGCGGGCAAAGGATCTACGATTCATAAATGGTATTCCGTTTTTGAATCGGTTGCGAAATAGTTAAGATATTCACTAAAAACTGGCCAAAAGCAAGAATTATCACTTTTCCAAGGGGTACCATCAAGATTTTGGCCAGAACCTGGGCCAATTTTTTATTTTGGGTTTTTTACAGATCTTGGGATGCAGATTGGCGGGCAAAGGATCTACGATTCATAAATGTTATTCCGTTTTTGAATCGGTTGCGAAATAGTTAAGATATTCACTAAAAACTGGCCAAAAGCAAGAATTATCACTTTTCCAAGGGGTACCATCAAGATTTTGGCCAGAACCTGGGCCAATTTTTTATTTTGGGTTTTTTACAGATCTTGGGATGCAGATTGGCGGGCAAAGGATCTACGATTCATAAATGGTATTCCGTTTTTGAATCGGTTGCGAAATAGTTAAGATATTCACTAAAAACTGGCTAAAAGCAAGAATTAGCTTTTTTCCAAGGGGTACCATCAAGATTTTGGCCAGAACCTGGGCCAATTTTTTATTTTGGGTTTTTTACAGATCTTGGGATTCAGATTGGCGGGCAAAGGATCTACGATTCATAAATGGTATTCCGTTTTTGAATCGGTTGCGAAATAGTTAAGATATTCAATTTCCAAGGGGTACCATCAAGATTTTGGCCAGAACCTGGGCCAATTTTTTATTTTGGGTTTTTTACAGATCTTGGGATGCAGATTGGCGGGCAAAGGATCTACGATTCATAAATGGTATTCCGTTTTTGAATCGGTTGCGAAATAGTTAAGATATTCACTAAAAACTGGCCAAAAGCAAGAATTATCACTTTTCCAAGGGGTACCATAAAGATTTTGGCCAGAACCTGGGCCAATTTTTTATTTTGGGTTTTTTACAGATCTTGGGATGCAGATTGGCGGGCAAAGGATCTACGATTCATAAATGTTATTCCGTTTTTGAATCGGTTGCGAAATAGTTAAGATATTCACTAAAAACTGGCCAAAAGCAAGAATTATCACTTTTCCAAGGGGTACCATCAAGATTTTGGCCAGAACCTGGGCCAATTTTTTATTTTGGGTTTTTTACAGATCTTGGGATGCAGATTGGCGGGCAAAGGATCTACGATTCATAAATGGTATTCCGTTTTTGAATCGGTTGCGAAATAGTTAAGATATTCACTAAAAACTGGCTAAAAGCAAGAATTAGCTTTTTTCCAAGGGGTACCATCAAGATTTTGGCCAGAACCTGGGCCAATTTTTTATTTTGGGTTTTTTACAGATCTTGGGATTCAGATTGGCGGGCAAAGGATCTACGATTCATAAATGGTATTCCGTTTTTGAATCGGTTGCGAAATAGTTAAGATATTCAATTTCCAAGGGGTACCATCAAGATTTTGGCCAGAACCTGGGCCAATTTTTTATTTTGGGTTTTTTACAGATCTTGGGATGCAGATTGGCGGGCAAAGGATCTACGATTCATAAATGGTATTCCGTTTTTGAATCGGTTGCGAAATAGTTAAGATATTCACTAAAAACTGGCCAAAAGCAAGAATTATCACTTTTCCAAGGGGTACCATCAAGATTTTGGCCAGAACCTGGGCCAATTTTTTATTTTGGGTTTTTTACAGATCTTGGGATGCAGATTGGCGGGCAAAGGATCTACGATTCATAAATGGTATTCCGTTTTTGAATCGGTTGCGAAATAGTTAAGATATTCACTAAAAACTGGCCAAAAGCAAGAATTATCACTTTTCCAAGGGGTACCATCAAGATTTTGGCCAGAACCTGGGCCAATTTTTTATTTTGGGTTTTTTACAGATCTTGGGATGCAGATTGGCGGGCAAAGGATCTACGATTCATAAATGGTATTCCGTTTTTGAATCGGTTGCGAAATAGTTAAGATATTCACTAAAAACTGGCTAAAAGCAAGAATTAGCTTTTTTCCAAGGGGTACCATCAAGATTTTGGCCAGAACCTGGGCCAATTTTTTATTTTGGGTTTTTTACAGATCTTGGGATGCAGATTGGCGGGCAAAGGATCTACGATTCATAAATGGTATTCCGTTTTTGAATCGGTTGCGAAATAGTTAAGATATTCACTAAAAACTGGCTAAAAGCAAGAATTAGCTTTTTTCCAAGGGGTACCATCAAGATTTTGGCCAGAACCTGGGCCAATTTTTTATTTTGGGTTTTTTACAGATCTTGGGATGCAGATTGGCGGGCAAAGGATCTACGATTCATAAATGATATTCCGTTTTTGAATCGGTTGGGAAATAGTTAAGATATTCACTTAAAGTTGGCCAACAGCAAGAATTAGCACTTTTCCAAGGGGTACCATCAAGATTTTGGCCAGAACCTGGGCCAATTTTTTATTTTGGGTTTTTTACAGATCTTGGGATGCAGATTGGCGGGCAAAGGATCTACGATTCATAAATGTTATTCCGTTTTTGAATCGGTTGTGAAATAGTTAAGATATTCACTAAAAACTGGCCAAAAGCAAGAATTAGCACTTTTCCAAGGGGTACCATCAAGATTTTGGCCAGAACCTGGGCCAATTTTTTATTTTGGGTTTTTTACAGATCTTGGGATGCAGATTGGCGGGCAAAGGATCTACGATTCATAAATGGTATTCCGTTTTTGAATCGGTTGCGAAATAGTTAAGATATTCAATTTCCAAGGGGTACCATCAAGATTTTGGCCAGAACCTGGGCCAATTTTTTATTTTGGGTTTTTTACAGATCTTGGGATGCAGATTGGCGGGCAAAGGATCTGCGATTCATAAATGGTATTCCGTTTTTGAATCGGTTGCGTAATAGTTAAGATATTCACTAAAAACTGGCCAAAAGCAAGAATTAGCACTTTTCCAAGGGGTACCATCAAGATTTTGGCCAGAACCTGGGCCAATTTTTTATTTTGGGTTTTTTACAGATCTTGGGATGCAGATTGGCGGGCAAAGGATCTACGATTCATAAATGGTATTCCGTTTTTGAATCGGTTGCGAAATAGTTAAGATATTCACTAACAACTGGCCAAAAGCAAGAATTAGCACTTTTCCAAGGGGTACCATCAAGATTTTGGCAAGAACCTGGGCCAATTTTTTATTTTGGGTTTTTTACAGATCTTGGGATGCAGATTGGCGGGCAAAGGATCTACGATTCATAAATGGTATTCCGTTTTTGAATCGGTTGCGAAATAGTTAAGATATTCACTAACAACTGGCCAAAAGCAAGAATTAGCACTTTTCCAAGGGGTACCATCAAGATTTTGGCCAGAACCTGGGCCAATTTTTTATTTTGGGTTTTTTACAGATCTTGGGATGCAGATTGGCGGGCAAAGGATCTACGATTCATAAATGATATTCCGTTTTTGAATCGGTTGCGAAATAGTTAAGATATTCACTAAAAACTGGCCAAAAGCAAGAATTAGCACTTTTCCCAGGGGTACCATCAAGATTTTGGCCAGAACCTGGGCCAATTTTTTATTTTGGGTTTTTTACAGATCTTGGGATGCAGATTGGCGGGCAAAGGATCTACGATTCATAAATGGTATTCCGTTTTTGAATCGGTTGCGAAATAGTTAAGATATTCACTAACAACTGGCCAAAAGCAAGAATTAGCACTTTTCCAAGGGGTACCATCAAGATTTTGGCCAGAACCTGGGCCAATTTTTTATTTTGGGTTTTTTACAGATCTTGGGATGCAGATTGGCGGGCAAAGGATCTACGATTCATAAATGGTATTCCGTTTTTGAATCGGTTGCGAAATAGTTAAGATATTCACTAAAAACTGGCCAAAAGCAAGAATTAGCACTTTTCCAAGGGGTACCATCAAGATTTTGGCCAGAACCTGGGCCAATTTTTTATTTTGGGTTTTTTACAGATCTTGGGATGCAGATTGGCGGGCAAAGGATCTACGATTCATAAATGGTATTCCGTTTTTGAATCGGTTGCGAAATAGTTAAGATATTCACTAAAAACTGGCCAAAAGCAAGAATTAGCACTTTTCAAGATTAGTACCATCAAGATTTTGGCCAGAACCTGGGCCAATTTTTTATTTTGGGTTTTTTACAGATCTTGGGATGCAGATTGGCGGGCAAAGGATCTACGATTCATAAATGGTATTCCGTTTTTGAATCGGTTGCGAAATAGTTAAGATATTCACTAAAAACTGGCCAAAAGCAAGAATTAGCACTTTTCCAAGGGGTACCATCAAGATTTTGTCCAGAACCTGGGCCAATTTTTTATTTTGGGTTTTTTACAGATCTTGGGATGCAGATTGGCGGGCAAAGGATCTACGATTCATAAATGGTATTCCGTTTTCGAATCGGTTGCGAAATAGTTAAGATATTCACTAAAAACTGGCCAAAAGCAAGAATTATCACTTTTCCAAGGGGTACCATCAAGATTTTGTCCAGAACCTGGGCCAATTTTTTATTTTGGGTTTTTTACAGATCTTGGGATGCAGATTGGCGGGCAAAGGATCTACAATTCATAAATGGTATTCCGTTTTTGAATCGGTTGCGAAATAGTTAAGATATTCACTAACAACTGGCCAAAAGCAAGAATTATCACTTTTCCAAGGGGTACCATCAAGATTTTGTCCAGAACCTGGGCCAATTTTTTATTTTGGGTTTTTTACAGATCTTGGGATGCAGATTGGCGGGCAAAGGATCTACGATTCATAAATGGTATTCCGTTTTTGAATCGGTTGCGAAATAGTTAAGATATTCACTAACAACTGGCCAAAAGCAAGAATTATCACTTTTCCAAGGGGTACCATCAAGATTTTGGCCAGAACCTGGGCCAATTTTTTATTTTGGGTTTTTTACAGATCTTGGGATGCAGATTGGCGGGCAAAGGATCTACGATTCATAAATGGTATTCCGTTTTTGAATCGGTTGCGAAATAGTTAAGATATTCACTAACAACTGGCCAAAAGCAAGAATTAGCAAAAGCAAGAATTATCACTTTTCCAAGGGGTACCATCAAGATTTTGGCCAGAACCTGGGCCAATTTTTTATTTTGGGTTTTTTACAGATCTTGGGATGCAGATTGGCGGGCAAAGGATCTACGATTCATAAATGATATTCCGTTTTTGAATCGGTTGCGAAATAGTTAAGATATTCACTAAAAACTGGCCAAAAGCAAGAATTAGCACTTTTCCCAGGGGTACCATCAAGATTTTGGCCAGAACCTGGGCCAATTTTTTATTTTGGGTTTTTTACAGATCTTGGGATGCAGATTGGCGGGCAAAGGATCTACGATTCATAAATGGTATTCCGTTTTTGAATCGGTTGCGAAATAGTTAAGATATTCACTAACAACTGGCCAAAAGCAAGAATTAGCACTTTTCCAAGGGGTACCATCAAGATTTTGGCCAGAACCTGGGCCAATTTTTTATTTTGGGTTTTTTACAGATCTTGGGATGCAGATTGGCGGGCAAAGGATCTACGATTCATAAATGGTATTCCGTTTTTGAATCGGTTGCGAAATAGTTAAGATATTCACTAAAAACTGGCCAAAAGCAAGAATTAGCACTTTTCCAAGGGGTACCATCAAGATTTTGGCCAGAACCTGGGCCAATTTTTTATTTTGGGTTTTTTACAGATCTTGGGATGCAGATTAGCGGGCACAGGATCTACGATTCATAAATGGTATTCCGTTTTTGAATCGGTTGCGAAATAGTTAAGATATTCACTAAAAACTGGCCAAAAGCAAGAATTATCACTTTTCCAAGGGGTACCATCAAGATTTTGGCCAGAACCTGGGCCAATTTTTTATTTTGGGTTTTTTACAGATCTTGGGATGCAGATTGGCGGGCAAAGGATCTACGATTCATAAATGGTATTCCGTTTTTGAATCGGTTGCGAATTAGTTAACATATTCACTAAAAACTGGCCAAAAGCAAGAATTATCACTTTTCCAAGGGGTACCATCAAGATTTTGGCCAGAACCTGGGCCAATTTTTTATTTTGGGTTTTTTACAGATCTTGGGATGCAGATTGGCGGGCAAAGGATCTACGATTCATAAATGTTATTCCGTTTTTGAATCGGTTGCGAAATAGTTAAGATATTCACTAAAAACTGGCCAAAAGCAAGAATTATCACTTTTCCAAGGGGTACCATCAAGATTTTGGCCAGAACCTGGGCCAATTTTTTATTTTGGGTTTTTTACAGATCTTGGGATGCAGATTGGCGGGCAAAGGATCTACGATTCATAAATGGTATTCCGTTTTTGAATCGGTTGTGAAATAGTTAAGATATTCACTAAAAACTGGCTAAAAGCAAGAATTAGCTTTTTTCCAAGGGGTACCATCAAGATTTTGGCCAGAACCTGGGCCAATTTTTTATTTTGGGTTTTTTACAGATCTTGGGATGCAGATTGGCGGGCAAAGGATCTACGATTCATAAATGGTATTCCGTTTTTGAATCGGTTGCGAAATAGTTAAGATATTCAATTTCCAAGGGGTACCATCAAGATTTTGGCCAGAACCTGGGCCAATTTTTTATTTTGGGTTTTTTACAGATCTTGGGATGCAGATTGGCGGGCAAAGGATCTACGATTCATAAATGATATTCCGTTTTTGAATCGGTTGCGAAATAGTTAAGATATTCACTAAAAGTTGGCCAACAGCAAGAATTAGCACTTTTCCAAGGGGTACCATCAAGATTTTGGCCAGAACCTGGGCCAATTTTTTATTTTGGGTTTTTTACAGATCTTGGGATGCAGATTGGCGGGCAAAGGATCTACGATTCATAAATGTTATTCCGTTTTTGAATCGGTTGTGAAATAGTTAAGATATTCACTAAAAACTGGCCAAAAGCAAGAATTAGCACTTTTCCAAGGGGTACCATCAAGATTTTGGCCAGAACCTGGGCCAATTTTTTATTTTGGGTTTTTTACAGATCTTGGGATGCAGATTGGCGGGCAAAGGATCTACGATTCATAAATGGTATTCCGTTTTTGAATCGGTTGCGAAATAGTTAAGATATTCACTAAAAACTGGCCAAAAGCAAGAATTATCACTTTTCCAAGGGGTACCATCAAGATTTTGGCCAGAACCTGGGCCAATTTTTTATTTTGGGTTTTTTACAGATCTTGGGATGCAGATTGGCGGGCAAAGGATCTACGATTCATAAATGGTATTCCGTTTTTGAATCGGTTGCGAAATAGTTAAGATATTCAATTTCCAAGGGGTACCATCAAGATTTTGGCCAGAACCTGGGCCAATTTTTTATTTTGGGTTTTTTACAGATCTTGGGATGCAGATTGGCGGGCAAAGGATCTACGATTCATAAATGATATTCCGTTTTTGAATCGGTTGCGAAATAGTTAAGATATTCACTAAAAGTTGGCCAACAGCAAGAATTAGCACTTTTCCAAGGGATACCATCAAGATTTTGGCCAGAACCTGGGCCAATTTTTTATTTTGGGTTTTTTACAGATCTTGGGATGCAGATTGGCGGGCAAAGGATCTACGATTCATAAATGTTATTCCGTTTTTGAATCGGTTGTGAAATAGTTAAGATATTCACTAAAAACTGGACAAAAGCAAGAATTAGCACTTTTCCAAGGGGTACCATCAAGATTTTGGCCAGAACCTGGGCCAATTTTTTATTTTGGGTTTTTTACAGATCTTGGGATGCAGATTGGCGGGCAAAGGATCTACGATTCATAAATGGTATTCCGTTTTTGAATCGGTTGTGAAATAGTTAAGATATTCACTAAAAACTGGCTAAAAGCAAGAATTATCACTTTTCCAAGGGGTACCATCAAGATTTTGGCCAGAACCTGGGCCAATTTTTTATTTTGGGTTTTTTACAGATCTTGGGATGCAGATTGGCGGGCAAAGGATCTACGATTCATAAATGTTATTCCGTTTTTGAATCGGTTGTGAAATAGTTAAGATATTCACTAAAAACTGGCCAAAAGCAAGAATTAGCACTTTTCCAAGGGGTACCATCAAGATTTTGGCCAGAACCTGGGCCAATTTTTTATTTTGGGTTTTTTACAGATCTTGGGATGCAGATTGGCGGGCAAAGGATCTGCGATTCATAAATGGTATTCCGTTTTTGAATCGGTTGCGAAATAGTTAAGATATTCACTAAAAACTGGCCAAAAGCAAGAATTAGCACTTTTCCAAGGGGTACCATCAAGATTTTGGCCAGAACCTGGGCCAATTTTTTATTTTGGGTTTTTTACAGATCTTGGGATGCAGATTGGCGGGCAAAGGATCTACGATTCATAAATGGTATTCCGTTTTTGAATCGGTTGTGAAATAGTTAAGATATTCACTAAAAACTGGCTAAAAGCAAGAATTAGCTTTTTTCCAAGGGGTACCATCAAGATTTTGGCCAGAACCTGGGCCAATTTTTTATTTTGGGTTTTTTACAGATCTTGGGATGCAGATTGGCGGGCAAAGGATCTACGATTCATAAATGGTATTCCGTTTTTGAATCGGTTGCGAAATAGTTAAGATATTCAATTTCCAAGGGGTACCATCAAGATTTTGGCCAGAACCTGGGCCAATTTTTTATTTTGGGTTTTTTACAGATCTTGGGATGCAGATTGGCGGGCAAAGGATCTACGATTCATAAATGGTATTCCGTTTTTGAATCGGTTGCGTAATAGTTAAGATATTCACTAAAAACTGGCCAAAAGCAAGAATTATCACTTTTCCAAGGGGTACCATCAAGATTTTGGCCAGAACCTGAGCCAATTTTTTATTTTGGGTTTTTTACAGATCTTGGGATGCAGATTGGCGGGCAAAGGATCTACGATTCATAAATGGTATTCCGTTTTTGAATCGGTTGCGAAATAGTTAAGATATTCACTAAAAACTGGCCAAAAGCAAGAATTAGCACTTTTCCAAGGGGTACCATCAAGATTTTATCCAGAACCTGGGCCAATTTTTTATTTTGGGTTTTTTACAGATCTTGGGATGCAGATTGGCGGGCAAAGAATCTACGATTCATAAATGGTATTCCGTTTTCGAATCGGTTGCGAAATAGTAAAGATATTCACTAAAAACTGGCCAAAAGCAAGAATTAGCACTTTTCCAAGGGGTACCATCAAGATTTTATCCAGAACCTGGGCCAATTTTTTATTTTGGGTTTTTTACAGATCTTGGGATGCAGATTGGCGGGCAAAGGATCTACGATTCATAAATGGTATTCCGTTTTTGAATCGGTTGCGAAATAGTTAAGATATTCACTAAAAACTGGCCAAAAGCAAGAATTAGCACTTTTCCAAGGGGTACCATCAAGATTTTGGCCAGAACATGGGCCAATTTTTTATTTTGGGTTTTTTACAGATCTTGGGATGCAGATTGGCGGGCAAAGGATCTACGATTCATAAATGGTATTCCGTTTTTGAATCGGTTGCGAAATAGTTAAGATATTCACTAAAAACTGGCCAAAAGCAAGAATTATCACTTTTCCAAGGGGTACCATCAAGATTTTGTCCAGAACCTGGGCCAATTTTTTATTTTGGGTTTTTTACAGACCTTGGGATGCAGATTGGCGGGCAAAGGATCTACGATTCATAAATGGTATTCCGTTTTTGAATCGGTTGCGAAATAGTTAAGATATTCACTAAAAACTGGCCAAAAGCAAGAATTAGCACTTTTCCAAGGGGTACCATCAAGATTTTGTCCAGAACCTGGGACAATTTTTTATTTTGGGTTTTTTACAGATCTTGGGATGCAGATTGGCGGGCAAAGGATCTACGATTCATAAATGGTATTCCGTTTTTGAATCGGTTGCGAAATAGTTAAGATATTCACTAAAAACTGGCCAAAAGCAAGAATTAGCACTTTTCCAAGGGGTACCATCAAGATTTTATCCAGAACCTGGGCCAATTTTTTATTTTGGGTTTTTTACAGATCTTGGGATGCAGATTGGCGGGCAAAGAATCTACGATTCATAAATGGTATTCCGTTTTTGAATCGGTTGCGAAATAGTTAAGATATTCACTAAAAACTGGCCAAAAGCAAGAATTAGCACTTTTCCAAGGGGTACCATCAAGATTTTGTCCAGAACCTGGGCCAATTTTTTATTTTGGGTTTTTTACAGACCTTGGGATGCAGATTGGCGGGCAAAGGATCTACGATTCATAAATGGTATTCCGTTTTTGAATCGGTTGCGAAATAGTTAAGATATTCACTAAAAACTAGCCAAAAGCAAGAATTAGCACTTTTCCAAGGGGTACCATCAAGATTTTGTCCAGAACCTGGGCCAATTTTTTATTTTGGGTTTTTTACAGACCTTGGGATGCAGATTGGCGGGCAAAGGATCTACGATTCATAAATGGTATTCCGTTTTCGAATCGGTTGCGAAATAGTTAAGATATTCACTAACAACTGGCCAAAAGCAAGAATTAGCACTTTTCCAAGGGGTACCATCAAGATTTTGTCCAGAACCTGGGCCAATTTTTTATTTTGGGTTTTTTACAGAACTTGGGATGCAGATTGGCGGGCAAAGGATCTACGATTCATAAATGGTATTCCGTTTTTGAATCGGTTGCGAAATAGTTAAGATATTCACTAACAACTGGCCAAAAGCAAGAATTAGCACTTTTCCAAGGGGTACCATCAAGATTTTGTCCAGAACCTGGGCCAATTTTTTATTTTGGGTTTTTTACAGAACTTGGGATGCAGATTGGCGGGCAAAGGATCTACGATTCATAAATGTTATTCCGTTTTTGAATCGGTTGCGAAATAGTTAAGATATTCACTAAAAACTAGCCAAAAGCAAGAATTAGCACTTTTCCAAGGGGTACCATCAAGATTTTGTCCAGAACCTGGGCCAATTTTTTATTTTGGGTTTTTTACAGACCTTGGGATGCAGATTGGCGGGCAAAGGATCTACGATTCATAAATGGTATTCCGTTTTTGAATCGGTTGCGAAATAGTTAAGATATTCACTAAAAACTAGCCAAAAGCAAGAATTAGCACTTTTCCAAGGGGTACCATCAAGATTTTGTCCAGAACCTGGGCCAATTTTTTATTTTGGGTTTTTTACAGACCTTGGGATGCAGATTGGCGGGCAAAGGATCTACGATTCATAAATGGTATTCCGTTTTCGAATCGGTTGCGAAATAGTTAAGATATTCACTAACAACTGGCCAAAAGCAAGAATTAGCACTTTTCCAAGGGGTACCATCAAGATTTTGTCCAGAACCTGGGCCAATTTTTTATTTTGGGTTTTTTACAGAACTTGGGATGCAGATTGGCGGGCAAAGGATCTACGATTCATAAATGGTATTCCGTTTTTGAATCGGTTGCGAAATAGTTAAGATATTCACTAACAACTGGCCAAAAGCAAGAATTAGCACTTTTCCAAGGGGTACCATCAAGATTTTGTCCAGAACCTGGGCCAATTTTTTATTTTGGGTTTTTTACAGAACTTGGGATGCAGATTGGCGGGCAAAGGATCTACGATTCATAAATGTTATTCCGTTTTTGAATCGGTTGCGAAATAGTTAAGATATTCACTAAAAACTAGCCAAAAGCAAGAATTAGCACTTTTCCAAGGGGTACCATCAAGATTTTGTCCAGAACCTGGGCCAATTTTTTATTTTGGGTTTTTTACAGACCTTGGGATGCAGATTGGCGGGCAAAGGATCTACGATTCATAAATGGTATTCCGTTTTTGAATCGGTTGCGAAATAGTTAAGATATTCACTAAAAACTAGCCAAAAGCAAGAATTAGCACTTTTCCAAGGGGTACCATCAAGATTTTGTCCAGAACCTGGGCCAATTTTTTATTTTGGGTTTTTTACAGACCTTGGGATGCAGATTGGCGGGCAAAGGATCTACGATTCATAAATGGTATTCCGTTTTCGAATCGGTTGCGAAATAGTTAAGATATTCACTAAAAACTGGCCAAAAGCAAGAATTAGCACTTTTCCAAGGGGTACCATCAAGATTTTGTCCAGAACCTGGGCCAATTTTTTATTTTGGGTTTTTTACAGATCTTGGGATGCAGATTGGCGGGCAAAGGATCTACGATTCATAAATGGTATTCCGTTTTTGAATTGGTTGCGAAATAGTTAAGATATTCACTAAAAACTGGCCAAAAGCAAGAATTAGCACTTTTCCAAGGGGTACCATCAAGATTTTGTCCAGAACCTGGGCCAATTTTTTATTTTGGGTTTTTTACAGAACTTGGGATGCAGATTGGCGGGCAAAGGATCTACGATTCATAAATGGTATTCCGTTTTTGAATCGGTTGCGAAATAGTTAAGATATTCACTAAAAACTGGCCAAAAGCAAGAATTATCACTTTTCCAAGGGGTACCATCAAGATTTTGGCCAGAACATGGGCCAATTTTTTATTTTGGGTTTTTTACAGATCTTGGGATGCAGATTGGCGGGCAAAGGATCTACGATTCATAAATGGTATTCCGTTTTTGAATCGGTTGCGAAATAGTTATGATATTCACTAAAAACTGGCCAAAAGCAAGAATTATCACTTTTCCAAGGGGTACCATCAAGATTTTGTCCAGAACCTGGGCCAATTTTTTATTTTGGGTTTTTTACAGACCTTGGGATGCAGATTGGCGGGCAAAGGATCTACGATTCATAAATGGTATTCCGTTTTCGAATCGGTTGCGAAATAGTTAAGATATTCACTAAAAACTGGCCAAAAGCAAGAATTAGCACTTTTCCAAGGGGTACCATCAAGATTTTGTCCAGAACCTGGGCCAATTTTTTATTTTGGGTTTTTTACAGAACTTGGGATGCAGATTGGCGGGCAAAGGATCTACGATTCATAAATGTTATTCCGTTTTTGAATCGGTTGCGAAATAGTTAAGATATTCACTAAAAACTGGCCAAAAGCAAGAATTATCACTTTTCCAAGGGGTACCATCAAGATTTTGTCCAGAACCTGGGCCAATTTTTTATTTTGGGTTTTTTACAGACCTTGGGATGCAGATTGGCGGGCAAAGGATCTACGATTCATAAATGGTATTCCGTTTTTGAATCGGTTGCGAAATAGTTAAGATATTCACTAAAAACTAGCCAAAAGCAAGAATTAGCACTTTTCCAAGGGGTACCATCAAGATTTTGTCCAGAACCTGGGCCAATTTTTTATTTTGGGTTTTTTACAGACCTTGGGATGCAGATTGGCGGGCAAAGGATCTACGATTCATAAATGGTATTCCGTTTTCGAATCGGTTGCGAAATAGTTAAGATATTCACTAAAAACTGGCCAAAAGCAAGAATTAGCACTTTTCCAAGGGGTACCATCAAGATTTTGTCCAGAACCTGGGCCAATTTTTTATTTTGGGTTTTTTACAGATCTTGGGATGCAGATTGGCGGGCAAAGGATCTACGATTCATAAATGGTATTCCGTTTTTGAATCGGTTGCGAAATAGTTAAGATATTCACTAACAACTGGCCAAAAGCAAGAATTAGCACTTTTCCAAGGGGTACCATCAAGATTTTGTCCAGAACCTGGGCCAATTTTTTATTTTGGGTTTTTTACAGACCTTGGGATGCAGATTGGCGGGCAAAGGATCTACGATTCATAAATGGTATTCCGTTTTCGAATCGGTTGCGAAATAGTTAAGATATTCACTAAAAACTGGCCAAAAGCAAGAATTAGCACTTTTCCAAGGGGTACCATCAAGATTTTGTCCAGAACCTGGGCCAATTTTTTATTTTGGGTTTTTTACAGATCTTGGGATGCAGATTGGCGGGCAAAGGATCTACGATTCATAAATGGTATTCCGTTTTTGAATCGGTTGCGAAATAGTTAAGATATTCACTAACAACTGGCCAAAAGCAAGAATTATCACTTTTCCAAGGGGTACCATCAAGATTTTGGCCAGAACCTGGGCCAATTTTTTATTTTGGGTTTTTTACAGATCTTGGGATGCAGATTGGCGGGCAAAGGATCTACGATTCATAAATGGTATTCCGTTTTTGAATCGGTTGCGAAATAGTTAAGATATTCACTAAAAACTGGCCAAAAGCAAGAATTAGCACTTTTCCAAGGGGTACCATCAAGATTTTGTCCAGAACCTGGGCCAATTTTTTATTTTGGGTTTTTTACAGAACTTGGGATGCAGATTGGCGGGCAAAGGATCTACGATTCATAAATGGTATTCCGTTTTTGAATCGGTTGCGAAATAGTTAAGATATTCACTAAAAACTGGCCAAAAGCAAGAATTAGCACTTTTCCAAGGGGTACCATCAAGATTTTGTGCAGAACCTGGGCCAATTTTTTATTTTGGGTTTTTTACAGATCTTGGGATGCAGATTGGCGGGCAAAGGATCTACGATTCATAAATGGTATTCCGTTTTTGAATCGGTTGCGAAATAGTTAAGATATTCACTAAAAACTGGCCAAAAGCAAGAATTATCACTTTTCCAAGGGGTACCATCAAGATTTTGGCCAGAACATGGGCCAATTTTTTATTTTGGGTTTTTTACAGATCTTGGGATGCAGATTGGCGGGCAAAGGATCTACGATTCATAAATGGTATTCCGTTTTTGAATCGGTTGCGAAATAGTTAAGATATTCACTAAAAACTGGCCAAAAGCAAGAATTATCACTTTTCCAAGGGGTACCATCAAGATTTTGGCCAGAACCTGGGCCAATTTTTTATTTTGGGTTTTTTACAGATCTTGGGATGCAGATTGGCGGGCAAAGGATCTACGATTCATAAATGGTATTCCGTTTTTGAATCGGTTGCGAAATAGTTAAGATATTCACTAAAAACTGGCCAAAAGCAAGAATTAGCACTTTTCCAAGGGGTACCATCAAGATTTTGTCCAGAACCTGGGACAATTTTTTATTTTGGGTTTTTTACAGATCTTGGGATGCAGATTGGCGGGCAAAGGATCTACGATTCATAAATGGTTTTCCGTTTTTGAATCGGTTGCGAAATAGTTAAGATATTCACTAACAACTGGCCAAAAGCAAGAATTATCACTTTTCCAAGGGGTACCATCAAGATTTTGGCCAGAACCTGGGCCAATTTTTTATTTTGGGTTTTTTACAGATCTTGGGATGCAGATTGGCGGGCAAAGGATCTACGATTCATAAATGGTATTCCGTTTTTGAATCGGTTGCGAAATAGTTAAGATATTCACTAAAAACTGGCCAAAAGCAAGAATTAGCACTTTTCCAAGGGGTACCATCAAGATTTTGTCCAGAACCTGGGCCAATTTTTTATTTTGGGTTTTTTACAGATCTTGGGATGCAGATTGGCGGGCAAAGGATCTACGATTCATAAATGGTACTCCGTTTTTGAATCGGTTGCGAAATAGTTAAGATATTCACTAACAACTGGCCAAAAGCAAGAATTAGCACTTTTCCAAGGGGTACCATCAAGATATTGTCCAGAACCTGGGCCAATTTTTTATTTTGGGTTTTTTACAGATCTTGGGATGCAGATTGGCGGGCAAAGGATCTACGATTTATAAATGGTATTCCGTTTTTGAATCGGTTGCGAAATAGTTAAGATATTCACTAAAAACTGGCCAAAAGCAAGAATTAGCACTTTTCCAAGGGGTACCATCAAGATTTTGTCCAGAACCTGGGCCAATTTTTTATTTTGGGTTTTTTACAGATCTTGGGATGCAGATTGGCGGGCAAAGGATCTACGATTCATAAATGGTACTCCGTTTTTGAATCGGTTGCGAAATAGTTAAGATATTCACTAACAACTGGCCAAAAGCAAGAATTATCACTTTTCCAAGGGGTACCATCAAGATTTTGGCCAGAACCTGGGCCAATTTTTTATTTTGGGTTTTTTACAGATCTTGGGATGCAGATTGGCGGGCAAAGGATCTACGATTCATAAATGGTATTCCGTTTTTGAATCGGTTGCGAAATAGTTAAGATATTCACTAAAAACTGGCCAAAAGCAAGAATTAGCACTTTTCCAAGGGGTACCATCAAGATTTTGTCCAGAACCTGGGCCAATTTTTTATTTTGGGTTTTTTACAGATCTTGGGATGCAGATTGGCGGGCAAAGGATCTACGATTCATAAATGGTATTCCGTTTTTGAATCGGTTGCGAAATAGTTAAGATATTCACTAAAAACTGGCCAAAAGCAAGAATTATCACTTTTCCAAGGGGTACCATCAAGATTTTGTCCAGAACCTGGGCCAATTTTTTATTTTGGGTTTTTTACAGATCTTGGGATGCAGATTGGCGGGCAAAGGATCTACGATTCATAAATGGTATTCCGTTTTTGAATCGGTTGCGAAATAGTTAAGATATTCACTAAAAACTGGCCAAAAGCAAGAATTAGCACTTTTCCAAGGGGTACCATCAAGATTTTGTCCAGAACCTGGGCCAATTTTTTATTTTGGGTTTTTTACAGATCTTGGGATGCAGATTGGCGGGCAAAGGATCTACGATTCATAAATGGTATTCCGTTTTTGAATCGGTTGCGAAATAGTTAAGATATTCACTAAAAACTGGCCAAAAGCAAGAATTAGCACTTTTCCAAGGGGTACCATCAAGATTTTGTCCAGAACCTGCGCCAATTTTTTATTTTGGGTTTTTTACAGATCTTGGGATGCAGATTGGCGGGCAAAGGATCTACGATTCATAAATGGTATTCCGTTTTTGAATCGGTTGCGAAATAGTTAAGATATTCACTAAAAACTGGCCAAAAGCAAGAATTATCACTTTTCCAAGGGGTACCATCAAGATTTTGGCCAGAACCTGGGCCAATTTTTTATTTTGGGTTTTTTACAGATCTTGGGATGCAGATTAGCGGGCAAAGGATCTACGATTCATAAATGGTATTCCGTTTTTGAATCGGTTGCGAAATAGTTAAGATATTCACTAAAAACTGGCCAAAAGCAAGAATTAGCACTTTTCCAAGGGGTACCATCAAGATTTTGGCCAGAGCCTGGGCCAATTTTTTATGTTGGGTTTTTTACAGATCTTGGGATGCAGATTGGCGGGCAAAGAATCTACGATTCATAAATGGTATTCCGTTTTTGAATCGGTTGCGAAATAGTTAAGATATTCACTAAAAACTGGCCAAAAGCAAGAATTATCACTTTTCCAAGGGGTACCATCAAGATATTGTCCAGAACCTGGGCCAATTTTTTATTTTGGGTTTTTTACAGATCTTGGGATGCAGATTGGCGGGCAAAGGATCTACGATTTATAAATGGTATTCCGTTTTTGAATCGGTTGCGAAATAGTTAAGATATTCACTAAAAACTGGCCAAAAGCAAGAATTAGCACTTTTCCAAGGGGTACCATCAAGATTTTGTCCAGAACCTGGGCCAATTTTTTATTTTGGGTTTTTTACAGATCTTGGGATGCAGATTGGCGGGCAAAGGATCTACGATTCATAAATGGTACTCCGTTTTTGAATCGGTTGCGAAATAGTTAAGATATTCACTAACAACTGGCCAAAAGCAAGAATTATCACTTTTCCAAGGGGTACCATCAAGATTTTGGCCAGAACCTGGGCCAATTTTTTATTTTGGGTTTTTTACAGATCTTGGGATGCAGATTGGCGGGCAAAGGATCTACGATTCATAAATGGTATTCCGTTTTTGAATCGGTTGCGAAATAGTTAAGATATTCACTAAAAACTGGCCAAAAGCAAGAATTAGCACTTTTCCAAGGGGTACCATCAAGATTTTGTCCAGAACCTGGGCCAATTTTTTATTTTGGGTTTTTTACAGATCTTGGGATGCAGATTGGCGGGCAAAGGATCTACGATTCATAAATGGTATTCCGTTTTTGAATCGGTTGCGAAATAGTTAAGATATTCACTAAAAACTGGCCAAAAGCAAGAATTATCACTTTTCCAAGGGGTACCATCAAGATTTTGTCCAGAACCTGGGCCAATTTTTTATTTTGGGTTTTTTACAGATCTTGGGATGCAGATTGGCGGGCAAAGGATCTACGATTCATAAATGGTATTCCGTTTTTGAATCGGTTGCGAAATAGTTAAGATATTCACTAAAAACTGGCCAAAAGCAAGAATTAGCACTTTTCCAAGGGGTACCATCAAGATTTTGTCCAGAACCTGGGCCAATTTTTTATTTTGGGTTTTTTACAGATCTTGGGATGCAGATTGGCGGGCAAAGGATCTACGATTCATAAATGGTATTCCGTTTTTGAATCGGTTGCGAAATAGTTAAGATATTCACTAAAAACTGGCCAAAAGCAAGAATTAGCACTTTTCCAAGGGGTACCATCAAGATTTTGTCCAGAACCTGCGCCAATTTTTTATTTTGGGTTTTTTACAGATCTTGGGATGCAGATTGGCGGGCAAAGGATCTACGATTCATAAATGGTATTCCGTTTTTGAATCGGTTGCGAAATAGTTAAGATATTCACTAAAAACTGGCCAAAAGCAAGAATTATCACTTTTCCAAGGGGTACCATCAAGATTTTGGCCAGAACCTGGGCCAATTTTTTATTTTGGGTTTTTTACAGATCTTGGGATGCAGATTAGCGGGCAAAGGATCTACGATTCATAAATGGTATTCCGTTTTTGAATCGGTTGCGAAATAGTTAAGATATTCACTAAAAACTGGCCAAAAGCAAGAATTAGCACTTTTCCAAGGGGTACCATCAAGATTTTGGCCAGAGCCTGGGCCAATTTTTTATGTTGGGTTTTTTACAGATCTTGGGATGCAGATTGGCGGGCAAAGAATCTACGATTCATAAATGGTATTCCGTTTTTGAATCGGTTGCGAAATAGTTAAGATATTCACTAAAAACTGGCCAAAAGCAAGAATTATCACTTTTCCAAGGGGTACCATCAAGATTTTGTCCAGAACCTGGGCCAATTTTTTATTTTGGGTTTTTTACAGATCTTGGGATGCAGATTGGCGGGCAAAGGATCTGCGATTCATAAATGGTATTCCGTTTTTGAATCGGTTGCGAAATAGTTAAGATATTCACTAAAAACTGCCCAAAAGCAAGAATTAGCACTTTTCCAAGGGGTACCATCAAGATTTTGTCCAGAACCTGGGCCAATTTTTTATTTTGGGTTTTTTACAGATCTTGGGATGCAGATTGGCGGGCAAAGGATCTACGATTCATAAATGTTATTCCGTTTTTGAATCGGTTGTGAAATAGTTAAGATATTCCCTAAAAACTGGCCAAAAGCAAGAATTATCACTTTTCCAAGGGGTACCATCATGATTTTGTCCAGAACCTGGGCCAATTTTTTATTTTGGGTTTTTTACAGATCTTGGGATGCAGATTGGCGGGCAAAGGATCTACGATTCATAAATGGTATTCCGTTTTTGCATCGGTTGCGAAATAGTTAAGATATTCACTAAAAACTGGCCAAAAGCAAGAATTAGCACTTTTCCAAGGGGTACCATCAAGATTTTGTCCAGAACCTGGGCCAATTTTTTATTTTGGGTTTTTTACAGATCTTGGGATGCAGATTGGCGGGCAAAGAATCTACGATTCATAAATGGTATTCCGTTTTTGAATCGGTTGCGAAATAGTTAAGATATTCACTAAAAACTGGCCAAAAGCAAGAATTATCACTTTTCCAAGGGGTACCATCAAGATTTTGTCCAGAACCTGGGCCAATTTTTTATTTTGGGTTTTTTACAGATCTTGGGATGCAGATTGGCGGGCAAAAGATCTACGATTCATAAAAGGTATTCCGTTTTTGAATCGGTTGCGAAATAGTTAAGATATTCACTAAAAACTGGCCAAAAGAAAGAATTATCCCTTTTCCAAGGGGTACCATCAAGATTTTGGCCAGAACCTGGGCCAATTTTTTATTTTGGTTTTTTTACAGATCTTGGGATGCAGATTGGCGGGCAAGGGATCTACGATTCATAAATGGTATTCCGTTTTTGAATCGGTTGCGAAATAGTTAAGATATTCACTAAAAACTGCCCAAAAGCAAGAATTAGCACTTTTCCAAGGGGTACCATCAAGATTTTGTCCAGAACCTGGGCCAATTTTTTATTTTGGGTTTTTTACAGATCTTGGGATGCAGATTGGCGGGCAAAGGATCTACAATTCATAAATGGTATTCCGTTTTTGCATCGGTTGCGAAATAGTTAAGATATTCACTAAAAACTGGCCAAAAGCAAGAATTAGCACTTTTCCAAGGGGTACCATCAAGATTTTGTCCAGAACCTGGGCCAATTTTTTATTTTGGGTTTTTTACAGATCTTGGGATGCAGATTGGCGGGCAAAGGATCTACGATTCATAAATGGTATTCCGTTTTTGAATCGGTTGCGAAATAGTTAAGATATTCACTAAAAACTGGCCAAAAGCAAGAATTATCACTTTTCCAAGGGGTACCATCAAGATTTTGGCCAGAACCTGGGCCAATTTTTTATTTTGGGTTTTTTACAGATCTTGGGATGCAGATTAGCGGGCAAAGGATCTACGATTCATAAATGGTATTCCGTTTTTGAATCGGTTGCGAAATAGTTAAGATATTCACTAAAAACTGGCCAAAAGCAAGAATTATCACTTTTCCAAGGGGTACCATCAAGATTTTGTCCAGAACCTGGGCCAATTTTTTATTTTGGGTTTTTTACAGATCTTGGGATGCAGATTGGCGGGCAAAGGATCTACGATTCATAAATGTTATTCCGTTTTTGAATCGGTTGTGAAATAGTTAAGATATTCCCTAAAAACTGGCCAAAAGCAAGAATTATCACTTTTCCAAGGGGTACCATCATGATTTTGTCCAGAACCTGGGCAAATTTTTTATTTTGGGTTTTTTACAGATCTTGGGATGCAGATTGGCGGGCAAAGGATCTACGATTCATAAATGGTATTTCGTTTTTGAATCGGTTGCGAAATAGTTAAGATATTCACTAAAAACTGGCCAAAAGCAAGAATTAGCACTTTTCCAAGCGGTACCATCAAGATTTTTGCCAGAACCTGGGCCAATTTTTTATTTTGGGTTTTTTACAGATCTTGGGATGCAGATTGGCGGGCAAAGAATCTACGATTCATAAATGGTATTCCGTTTTTGAATCGGTTGCGAAATAGTTAAGATATTCACTAAAAACTGGCCAAAAGCAAGAATTATCACTTTTCCAAGGGGTACCATCAAGATTTTGGCCAGAACCTGGGCCAATTTTTTATTTTGGGTTTTTTACAGATCTTGGGATGCAGATTGGCGGGCAAAGGATCTGCGATTCATAAATGGTATTCCGTTTTTGAATCGGTTGCGAAATAGTTAAGATATTCACTAAAAACTGCCCAAAAGCAAGAATTAGCACTTTTCCAAGGGGTACCATCAAGATTTTGTCCAGAACCTGGGCCAATTTTTTATTTTGGGTTTTTTACAGATCTTGGGATGCAGATTGGCGGGCAAAAGATCTACGATTCATAAAAGGTATTCCGTTTTTGAATCGGTTGCGAAATAGTTAAGATATTCACTAAAAACTGGCCAAAAGAAAGAATTATCCCTTTTCCAAGGGGTACCATCAAGATTTTGGCCAGAACCTGGGCCAATTTTTTATTTTGGGTTTTTTACAGATCTTGGGATGCAGATTGGCGGGCAAGGGATCTACGATTCATAAATGGTATTCTGTTTTTGAATCGGTTGCGAAATAGTTAAGATATTCACTAAAAACTGGCCAAAAGCTAGAATTATCACTTTTCCAAGGGGTACCATCAAGATTTTTGGCCAGAACCTGGGCCAATTTTTTATTTTGGGTTTTTTACAGATCTTGGGATGCAGATTGGCGGGCAAGGGATCCACGATTCATAAATGGTATTCCGTTTTTGAATCGGTTGCGAAATAGTTAAGATATTCACTAAAAACTGGCCAAAAGCAAGAATTAGCACTTTTCCAAGGGGTATCATCAAGATTTTGGCCAGAACCTGGGCCAATTTTTTATTTTGGGTTTTTTACAGATCTTGGGATGCAGATTGGCGGGCAAAGGATCTTCGATTCATAAATGGTATTCCGTTTTTGAATCGGTTGCGAAATAGTTAAGATATTCACTAAAAACTGGCCAAAAGCAAGAATTGTCACTTTTCCAAGGGGTATCATCAAGATTTTGGCCAGAACCTGGGCCAATTTTTTATTTTGGGTTTTTTACAGATCTTGGGATGCAGATTGGCGGGCAAGGGATCCACGATTCATAAATGGTATTCCGTTTTTGAATCGGTTGCGAAATAGTTAAGATATTCACTAAAAACTGGCCAAAAGCAAGAATTAGCACTTTTCCAAGGGGTATCATCAAGATTTTGGCCAGAACCTGGGCCAATTTTTTATTTTGGGTTTTTTACAGATCTTGGGATGCAGATTGGCGGGCAAAGGATCTTCGATTCATAAATGGTATTCCGTTTTTGAATCGGTTGCGAAATAGTTAAGATATTCACTAAAAACTGGCCAAAAGCAAGAATTGTCACTTTTCCAAGGGGTATCATCAAGATTTTGGCCAGAACCTGGGCCAATTTTTTATTTTGGGTTTTTTACAGATCTTGGGATGCAGATTGGCGGGCAAAGGATCTACGATTCATAAATGGTATTCCGTTTTTGAATCGGTTGCGTAATAGTTAAGATATTCACTAAAAACTGGCCAAAAGCAAGAATTAGCACTTTTCCAAGGGGTACCATCAAGATTTTGGCCAGAACCTGGGCCAATTTTTTATTTTGGGTTTTTTACAGATCTTGGGATGCAGATTGGCGGGCAAAGGATCTACGATTCATAAATGGTATTCCGTTTTTGAATCGGTTGCGAAATAGTTAAGATATTCACTAAAAACTGGCCAAAAGCAAGAATTAGCACTTTTCCAAGGGCTACCATCAAGATTTTGGCCAGAACCTGGGCCAATTTTTTATTTTGGGTTTTTTACAGATCTTGGGATGCAGATTAGCGGGCAAAGGATCTACGATTCATAAATGGTATTCCGTTTTTGAATCGGTTGCGAAATAGTTAAGATATTCACTAAAAACTGGCCAAAAGCAAGAATTAGCTTTTTTCCAAGGGGTACCATCAAGATTTTGGCCAGAACCTGGGCCAATTTTTTATTTTGGGTTTTTTACAGATCTTGGGATGCAGATTGGCGGGCAAAGGATCTACGATTCATAAATGGTATTCCGTTTTTGAATCGGTTGCGAAATAGTTAAGATATTCACTAAAAACTGGCCAAAAGCAAGAATTATCACTTTTCCAAGGGGTACCATCAAGATTTTGTCCAGAACCTGGGCCAATTTTTTATTTTGGGTTTTTTACAGATCTTGGGATGCAGATTGGCGGGCAAAGGATCTGCGATTCATAAATGGTATTCCGTTTTTGAATCGGTTGCGAAATAGTTAAGATATTCACTAAAAACTGGCCAAAAGCAAGAATTATCACTTTTCCAAGGGGTACCATCAAGATTTTGTCCAGAACTTGGGCCAATTTTTTATTTTGGGTTTTTTACAGATCTTGGGATGCAGATTGGCGGGCAAAGGATCTACAATTCATAAATGGTATTCCGTTTTTGAATCGGTTGCGAAATAGTTAAGATATTCACTAAAAACTGGCCAAAAGCAAGAATTAGCACTTTTCCAAGGGCTACCATCAAGATTTTGGCCAGAACCTGGGCCAATTTTTTATTTTGGGTTTTTTACAGATCTTGGGATGCAGATTAGCGGGCAAAGGATCTACGATTCATAAATGGTATTCCGTTTTTGAATCGGTTGCGAAATAGTTAAGATATTCACTAAAAACTGGCCAAAAGCAAGAATTAGCTTTTTTCCAAGGGGTACCATCAAGATTTTGGCCAGAACCTGGGCCAATTTTTTATTTTGGGTTTTTTACAGATCTTGGGATGCAGATTGGCGGGCAAAGGATCTACGATTCATAAATGGTATTCCGTTTTTGAATCGGTTGCGAAATAGTTAAGATATTCACTAAAAACTGGCCAAAAGCAAGAATTATCACTTTTCCAAGGGCTACCATCAAGATTTTGGCCAGAACCTGGGCCAATTTTTTATTTTGGGTTTTTTACAGATCTTGGGATGCAGATTGGCGGGCAAAGGATCTGCGATTCATAAATGGTATTCCGTTTTTGAATCGGTTGCGAAATAGTTAAGATATTCACTAAAAACTGGCCAAAAGCAAGAATTATCACTTTTCCAAGGGGTACCATCAAGATTTTGTCCAGAACTTGGGCCAATTTTTTATTTTGGGTTTTTTACAGATCTTGGGATGCAGATTGGCGGGCAAAGGATCTACAATTCATAAATGGTATTCCGTTTTTGAATCGATTGCGAAATAGTTAAGATATTCACTAAAAACTGGCCAAAAGCAAGAATTAGCACTTTTCCAAGGGCTACCATCAAGATTTTGGCCAGAACCTGGGCCAATTTTTTATTTTGGGTTTTTTACAGATCTTGGGATGCAGATTAGCGGGCAAAGGATCTACGATTCATAAATGGTATTCCGTTTTTGAATCGGTTGCGAAATAGTTAAGATATTCACTAAAAACTGGCCAAAAGCAAGAATTATCACTTTTCCAAGGGGTACCATCAAGATTTTGTCCAGAACTTGGGCCAATTTTTTATTTTGGGTTTTTTACAGATCTTGGGATGCAGATTGGCGGGCAAAGGATCTACAATTCATAAATGGTATTCCGTTTTTGAATCGATTGCGAAATAGTTAAGATATTCACTAAAAACTGGCCAAAAGCAAGAATTAGCACTTTTCCAAGGGGTACCATCAAGATTTTGTCCAGAACCTGGGCCAATTTTTTATTTTGGGTTTTTTACAGATCTTGGGATGCAGATTGGCGGGCAAAGGATCTGCGATTCATAAATGGTATTCCGTTTTTGAATCGGTTGCGAAATAGTTAAGATATTCACTAAAAACTGGCCAAAAGCAAGAATTAGCACTTTTCCAAGGGGTACCATCAAGATTTTGGCCAGAACCTGGGCCAATTTTTTATTTTGGGTTTTTTACAGATCTTGGGATGCAGATTGGCGGGCAAAGGATCAACGATTCATAAATGGTATTCCGTTTTTGAATCGGTTGCGAAATAGTTAAGATATTCACTAACAACTGGCCAAAAGCAAGAATTAGCACTTTTCCAAGGGGTACCATCAAGATTTTGGCCAGAACCTGGGCCAATTTTTTATTTTGGGTTTTTTACAGATCTTGGGATGCAGATTGGCGGGCAAAGGATCTACGATTCATAAATGATATTCCGTTTTTGAATCGGTTGCGAAATAGTTAAGATATTCACTAAAAACTGGCCAAAAGCAAGAATTAGCACTTTTCCCAGGGGTACCATCAAGATTTTGGCCAGAACCTGGGCCAATTTTTTATTTTGGGTTTTTTACAGATCTTGGGATGCAGATTGGCGGGCAAAGGATCTACGATTCATAAATGGTATTCCGTTTTTGAATCGGTTGCGAAATAGTTAAGATATTCACTAACAACTGGCCAAAAGCAAGAATTAGCACTTTTCCAAGGGGTACCATCAAGATTTTGGCCAGAACCTGGGCCAATTTTTTATTTTGGGTTTTTTACAGATCTTGGGATGCAGATTGGCGGGCAAAGGATCTACGATTCATAAATGATATTCCGTTTTTGAATCGGTTGCGAAATAGTTAAGATATTCACTAAAAACTGGCCAAAAGCAAGAATTAGCACTTTTCCCAGGGGTACCATCAAGATTTTGGCCAGAACCTGGGCCAATTTTTTATTTTGGGTTTTTTACAGATCTTGGGATGCAGATTGGCGGGCAAAGGATCTACGATTCATAAATGGTATTCCGTTTTTGAATCGGTTGCGAAATAGTTAAGATATTCACTAACAACTGGCCAAAAGCAAGAATTAGCACTTTTCCAAGGGGTACCATCAAGATTTTGGCCAGAACCTGGGCCAATTTTTTATTTTGGGTTTTTTACAGATCTTGGGATGCAGATTGGCGGGCAAAGGATCTACGATTCATAAATGTTATTCCGTTTTTGAATCGGTTGTGAAATAGTTAAGATATTCACTAAAAACTGGCCAAAAGCAAGAATTAGCACTTTTCCAAGGGGTACCATCAAGATTTTGGCCAGAACCTGGGCCAATTTTTTATTTTGGGTTTTTTACAGATCTTGGGATGCAGATTGGCGGGCAAAGGATCTACGATTCATAAATGGTATTCCGTTTTTGAATCGGTTGCGAAATAGTTAAGATATTCAATTTCCAAGGGGTACCATCAAGATTTTGGCCAGAACCTGGGCCAATTTTTTATTTTGGGTTTTTTACAGATCTTGGGATGCAGATTGGCGGGCAAAGGATCTGCGATTCATAAATGGTATTCCGTTTTTGAATCGGTTGCGTAATAGTTAAGATATTCACTAAAAACTGGCCAAAAGCAAGAATTAGCACTTTTCCAAGGGCAAGAAGCAAGAATTAGCACTTTTCCGAGGGGTACCATCAAGATTTTGGCCAGAACCTGGGCCAATTTTTTATTTTGGGTTTTTTACAGATCTTGGGATGCAGATTGGCGGGCAAAGGATCTACGATTCATAAATGGTATTCCGTTTTTGAATCGGTTGCGAAATAGTTAAGATATTCACTAAAAACTGGCCAAAAGCAAGAATTATCACTTTTCCAAGGGGTACCATCAAGATTTTGGCCAGAACCTGGGCCAATTTTTTATTTTGGGTTTTTTACAGATCTTGGGATGCAGATTGGCGGGCAAAGGATCTACGATTCATAAATGGTATTCTGTTTTTGAATCGGTTGCGAAATAGTTAAGATATTCACTAAAAACTGGCCAAAAGCAAGAATTAGCACTTTTCCAAGGGGTATCATCAAGATTTTGGCCAGAACATGGGCCAATTTTTTATTTTGGGTTTTTTACAGATCTTGGGATGCAGATTGGCGGGCAAAGGATCTACGATTCATAAATGGTATTCCGTTTTTGAATCGGTTGCGAAATAGTTAAGATATTCACTAAAAACTGGCCAAAAGCAAGAATTATCACTTTTCCAAGGGGTACCATCAAGATTTTGGCCAGAACCTGGGCCAATTTTTTATTTTGGGTTTTTTACAGATCTTGGGATGCAGATTGGCGGGCAAAGGATCTACGATTCATAAATGGTATTCCGTTTTTGAATCGGTTGCGAAATAGTTAAGATATTCACTAAAAACTGGCCAAAAGCAAGAATTATCACTTTTCCAAGGGGTACCATCAAGATTTTGGCCAGAACCTGGGCCAATTTTTTATTTTGGGTTTTTTACAGATCTTGGGATGCAGATTGGCGGGCAAAGGATCTACGATTCATACAAGATATTCCGTTTTTGAATCGGTTGCGAAATAGTTAAGATATTCACTAAAAACTGGCCAAAAGCAAGAATTATCACTTTTCCAAGGGGTACCATCAAGATTTTGGCCAGAACCTGGGCCAATTTTTTATTTTGGGTTTTTTACAGATCTTGGGATGCAGATTGGCGGGCAAAGGATCTGCGATTCATAAATGGTATTCCGTTTTTGAATCGGTTGCGAAATAGTTAAGATATTCACTAAAAACTGGCCAAAAGCAAGAATTAGCACTTTTCCAAGGGGTATCATCAAGATTTTGGCCAGAACATGGGCCAATTTTTTATTTTGGGTTTTTTACAGATCTTGGGATGCAGATTGGCGGGCAAAGGATCTACGATTCATACAAGATATTCCGTTTTTGAATCGGTTGCGAAATAGTTAAGATATTCACTAAAAACTGGCCAAAAGCAAGAATTATCACTTTTCCAAGGGGTACCATCAAGATTTTGGCCAGAACCTGGGCCAATTTTTTATTTTGGGTTTTTTACAGATCTTGGGATGCAGATTGGCGGGCAAAGGATCTACGATTCATAAATGGTATTCCGTTTTTGAATCGGTTGCGAAATAGTTAAGATATTCACTAAAAACTGGCCAAAAGCAAGAATTATCACTTTTCCAAGGGGTACCATCAAGATTTTGGCCAGAACCTGGGCCAATTTTTTATTTTGGGTTTTTTACAGATCTTGGGATGCAGATTGGCGGGCAAAGGATCTACGATTCATAAATGGTATTCCGTTTTTGAATCGGTTGCGAAATAGTTAAGATATTCACTAAAAACTGGCCAAAAGCAAGAATTATCACTTTTCCAAGGGGTACCATCAAGATTTTGGCCAGAACCTGGGCCAATTTTTTATTTTGGGTTTTTTACAGATCTTGGGATGCAGATTGGCGGGCAAAGGATCTGCGATTCATAAATGGTATTCCGTTTTTGAATCGGTTGCGAAATAGTTAAGATATTCACTAAAAACTGGCCAAAAGCAAGAATTAGCACTTTTCCAAGGGGTACCATCAAGATTTTGGCCAGAACCTGGGACAATTTTTTATTTTGGGTTTTTTACAGATCTTGGGATGCAGATTGGCGGGCAAAGGATCTACGATTCATAAATGGTATTCCGTTTTTGAATCGGTTGCGAAATAGTTAAGATATTCACTAAAAACTGGCCAAAAGCAAGAATTATCACTTTTCCAAGGGGTACCATCAAGATTTTGGGCAGAACCTGGGCCAATTTTTTATTTTGGGTTTTTTACAGATCTTGGGATGCAGATTGGCGGGCAAAGGATCTACGATTCATAAATGGTATTCCGTTTTTGAATCGGTTGCGAAATAGTTAAGATATTCACTAAAAACTGGCCAAAAGCAAGAATTAGCACTTTGCCAAGGGGTACCATCAAGATTTTGGCCAGAACCTGGGCCAATTTTTTATTTTGGGTTTTTTACAGATCTTGGGATGCAGATTGGCGGGCAAAGGATCTACGATTCATAAATGGTATTCCGTTTTTGAATCGGTTGCGAAATAGTTAAGATATTCACTAAAAACTGGCCAAAAGCAAGAATTATCACTTTTCCAAGGGGTACCATCAAGATTTTGGCCAGAACCTGGGCCAATTTTTTATTTTGGGTTTTTTACAGATCTTGGGATGCAGATTGGCGGGCAAAGGATCTACGATTCATAAATGGTATTCCGTTTTTGAATCGGTTGCGAAATAGTAAAGATATTCACTAAAAACTGGCCAAAAGCAAGAATTATCACTTTTCCAAGGGGTACCATCAAGATTTTGGCCAGAACCTGGGCCAATTTTTTATTTTGGGTTTTTTACAGATCTTGGGATGCAGATTGGCGGGCAAAGGATCTACGATTCATAAATGATATTCCGTTTTTGAATTAGTTGCGAAATAGTTAAGATATTCACTAAAAACTGGCCAAAAGCAAGAATTATCACTTTTCCAAGGGGTACCATCAAGATTTTGGCCAGAACCTGGGCCAATTTTTCATTTTGGGTTTTTTACAGATCTTGGGATGCAGATTGGCGGGCAAAAGATCTACGATTCATAAATGGTATTCCGTTTTTGAATCGGTTGCGAAATAGTTAAGATATTCACTAAAAACTGGCCAAAAGCAAGAATTATCACTTTTCCAAGGGGTACCATCAAGATTTTGGCCAGAACCTGGGCCAATTTTTTATTTTGGGTTTTTTACAGATCTTGGGATGCAGATTGGCGGGCAAAGGATCTACGATTCATAAATGGTATTCCGTTTTTGAATCGGTTGCGAAATAGTTAAGATATTCACTAAAAACTGGCCAAAAGCAAGAATTAGCACTTTGCCAAGGGGTACCATCAAGATTTTGGCCAGAACCTGGGCCAATTTTTTATTTTGGGTTTTTTACAGATCTTGGGATGCAGATTGGCGGGCAAAGGATCTACGATTCATAAATGGTATTCCGTTTTTGAATCGATTGCGAAATAGTTAAGATATTCACTAAAAACTGGCCAAAAGCAAGAATTAGCACTTTTCCAAGGGGTACCATCTAGATTTTGTCCAGAACCTGGGCCAATTTTTTATTTTGGGTTTTTTACAGATCTTGGGATGCAGATTGGCGGGCAAAGGATCTACGATTCATAAATGGTATTCCGTTTATGAATCGGTTGCGAAATAGTTAAGATATTCACTAAAAACTGGCCAAAAGCAAGAATTATCACTTTTCCAAGGGGTACCATCAAGATTTTGGCCAGAACCTGGGCCAATTTTTTATTTTGGGTTTTTTACAGATCTTGGGATGCAGATTGGCGGGCAAAGGATCTACGATTCATAAATGGTATTCCGTTTTTGAATCGGTTGCGAAATAGTTAAGATATTCACTAAAAACTGGCCAAAAGCAAGAATTATCACTTTTCCAAGGGGTACCATCAAGATTTTGGCCAGAACCTGGGCCAATTTTTTATTTTGGGTTTTTTACAGATCATGGGATGCAGATTCGCGGGCAAAGGATCTACGATTCATAAATGGTATTCCGTTTTTGAATCGGTTGCGAAATAGTTAAGATATTCACTAAAAACTGGCCAAAAGCAAGAATTAGCACTTTTCCAAGGGGTACCATCTAGATTTTGTCCAGAACCTGGGCCAATTTTTTATTTTGGGTTTTTTACAGATCTTGGGATGCAGATTGGCGGGCAAAGGATCTACGATTCATAAATGGTATTCCGTTTTTGAATCGGTTGCGAAATAGTTAAGATATTCACTAAAAACTGGCCAAAAGCAAGAATTATCACTTTTCCAAGGGGTACCATCAAGATTTTGGCCAGAACCTGGGCCAATTTTTTATTTTGGGTTTTTTACAGATCTTGGGATGCAGATTGGCGGGCAAAGGATCTACGATTCATAAATGGTATTCCGTTTTTGAATCGGTTGCGAAATAGTTAAGATATTCACTAAAAACTGGCCAAAAGCAAGAATTATCACTTTTCCAAGGGGTACCATCAAGATTTTGTCCAGAACCTGGGCCAATTTTTTATTTTGGGTTTTTTACAGATCTTGGGATGCAGATTGGCGGGCAAAGGATCTACGATTCATAAATGGTATTCCGTTTTTGAATCGGTTGCGAAATAGTTAAGATATTCACTAAAAACTGGCCAAAAGCAAGAATTATCACTTTTCCAAGGGGTACCATCAAGATTTTGGCCAGAACCTGGGCCAATTTTTTATTTTGGGTTTTTTACAGATCTTGGGATGCAGATTGGCGGGCAAAGGATCTACGATTCATAAATGGTATTCCGTTTTTGAATCGGTTGCGAAATAGTTAAGATATTCACTAAAAACTGGCCAAAAGCAAGAATTATCACTTTTCCAAGGGGTACCATCAAGATTTTGGCCAGAACCTGGGCCAATTTTTTATTTTGGGTTTTTTACAGATCTTGGGATGCAGATTGGCGGGCAAAGGATCTACGATTCATAAATGGCATTCCGTTTTTGAATCGGTTGCAAAATAGTTAAGATATTCACTAAAAACTGGCCAAAAGCAAGAATTATCACTTTTCCAAGGGGTACCATCAAGATTTTGTCCAGAACCTGGGCCAATTTTTTATTTTGGGTTTTTTACAGATCTTGGGATCCAGATTGGCGGGCAAAGGATCTACGATTCATACAAGATATTCCGTTTTTGAATCGGTTGCGAAATAGTTAAGATATTCACTAAAAACTGGCCAAAAGCAAGAATTAGCACTTTGCCAAGGGGTACCATCAAGATTTTGGCCAGAACCTGGGCCAATTTTTTATTTTGGGTTTTTTACAGATCTTGGGATGCAGATTGGCGGGCAAAGGATCTACGATTCATAAATGGTATTCCGTTTTTGAATCGGTTGCGAAATAGTTAAGATATTCACTAAAAACTGGCCAAAAGCAAGAATTATCACTTTTCCAAGGGGTACCATCAAGATTTTGGCCAGAACATGGGCCAATTTTTTATTTTGGGTTTTTTACAGATCTTGGGATGCAGATTGGCGGGCAAAGGATCTACGATTCATAAATGGTATTCCGTTTTTGAATCGGTTGCGAAATAGTTAAGATATTCACTAAAAACTGGCCAAAAGCAAGAATTATCACTTTTCCAAGGGGTACCATCAAGATTTTGGCCAGAACATGGGCCAATTTTTTATTTTGGGTTTTTTACAGATCTTGGGATGCAGATTGGCGGGCAAAGGATCTACGATTCATAAATGGTATTCCGTTTTTGAATCGGTTGCGAAATAGTTAAGATATTCACTAAAAACTGGCCAAAAGCAAGAATTATCACTTTTCCAAGGGGTACCATCAAGATTTTGGCCAGAACATGGGCCAATTTTTTATTTTGGGTTTTTTACAGATCTTGGGATGCAGATTGGCGGGCAAAGGATCTACGATTCATAAATGGTATTCCGTTTTTGAATCGGTTGCGAAATAGTTAAGATATTCACTAAAAACTGGCCAAAAGCAAGAATTATCACTTTTCCAAGGGGTACCATCAAGATTTTGGCCAGAACATGGGCCAATTTTTTATTTTGGGTTTTTTTACAGATCTTGGGATGCAGATTGGCGGGCAAAGGATCTACGATTCATAAATGGTATTCCGTTTTTGAATCGGTTGCGAAATAGTTAAGATATTCACTAAAAACTGGCCAAAAGCAAGAATTAGCACTTTTCCAAGGGGTACCATCTAGATTTTGTGCAGAACCTGGGCCAATTTTTTATTTTGGGTTTTTTACAGATCTTGGGATGCAGATTGGCGGGCAAAGGATCTACGATTCATAAATGGTATTCCGTTTTTGAATCGGTTGCGAAATAGTTAAGATATTCACTAAAAACTGGCCAAAAGCAAGAATTATCACTTTTCCAAGGGGTACCATCAAGATTTTGGCCAGAACATGGGCCAATTTTTTATTTTGGGTTTTTTACAGATCTTGGGATGCAGATTGGCGGGCAAAGGATCTACGATTCATAAATGGTATTCCGTTTTTGAATCGGTTGCGAAATAGTTAAGATATTCACTAAAAACTGGCCAAAAGCAAGAATTATCACTTTTCCAAGGGGTACCATCAAGATTTTGGCCAGAACCTGGGCCAATTTTTTATTTTGGGTTTTTTACAGATCTTGGGATGCAGATTGGCGGGCAAAGGATCTACGATTCATAAATGGTATTCCGTTTTTGAATCGATTGCGAAATAGTTAAGATATTCACTAAAAACTGGCCAAAAGCAAGAATTAGCACTTTTCCAAGGGGTACCATCTAGATTTTGTCCAGAACCTGGGCCAATTTTTTATTTTGGGTTTTTTACAGATCTTGGGATGCAGATTGGCGGGCAAAGGATCTACGATTCATAAATGGTATTCCGTTTTTGAATCGGTTGCGAAATAGTTAAGATATTCACTAAAAACTGGCCAAAAGCAAGAATTATCACTTTTCCAAGGGGTACCATCAAGATTTTGGCCAGAACCTGGGCCAATTTTTTATTTTGGGTTTTTTACAGATCTTGGGATGCAGATTGGCGGGCAAAGGATCTACGATTCATAAATGGTATTCCGTTTTTGAATCGGTTGCGAAATAGTTAAGATATTCACTAAAAACTGGCCAAAAGCAAGAATTAGCACTTTGCCAAGGGGTACCATCAAGATTTTGGCCAGAACCTGGGCCAATTTTTTATTTTGGGTTTTTTACAGATCTTGGGATGCAGATTGGCGGGCAAAGGATCTACGATTCATAAATGGTATTCCGTTTTTGAATCGGTTGCGAAATAGTTAAGATATTCACTAAAAACTGGCCAAAAGCAAGAATTAGCACTTTTCCAAGGGGTACCATCTAGATTTTGTCCAGAACCTGGGCCAATTTTTTATTTTGGGTTTTTTACAGATCTTGGGATGCAGATTGGCGGGCAAAGGATCTACGATTCATAAATGGTATTCCGTTTTTGAATCGGTTGCGAAATAGTTAAGATATTCACTAAAAACTGGCCAAAAGCAAGAATTATCACTTTTCCAAGGGGTACCATCAAGATTTTGGCCAGAACCTGGGCCAATTTTTTATTTTGGGTTTTTTACAGATCTTGGGATGCAGATTGGCGGGCAAAGGATCTACGATTCATAAATGGTATTCCGTTTTTGAATCGGTTGCGAAATAGTTAAGATATTCACTAAAAACTGGCCAAAAGCAAGAATTATCACTTTTCCAAGGGGTACCATCAAGATTTTGGCCAGAACCTGGGCCAATTTTTTATTTTGGGTTTTTTACAGATCTTGGGATGCAGATTGGCGGGCAAAGGATCTACGATTCATAAATGGTATTCCGTTTTTGAATCGGTTGCGAAATAGTTAAGATATTCACTAAAAACTGGCCAAAAGCAAGAATTATCACTTTTCCAAGGGGTACCATCAAGATTTTGGCCAGAACCTGGGCCAATTTTTTATTTTGGGTTTTTTACAGATCTTGGGATGCAGATTGGCGGGCAAAGGATCTACGATTCATACAAGATATTCCGTTTTTGAATCGGTTGCGAAATAGTTAAGATATTCACTAAAAACTGGCCAAAAGCAAGAATTATCACTTTTCCAAGGGGTACCATCAAGATTTTGGCCAGAACCTGGGCCAATTTTTTATTTTGGGTTTTTTACAGATCTTGGGATGCAGATTGGCGGGCAAAGGATCTACGATTCATACAAGATATTCCGTTTTTGAATCGGTTGCGAAATAGTTAAGATATTCACTAAAAACTGGCCAAAAGCAAGAATTATCACTTTTCCAAGGGGTACCATCAAGATTTTGGCCAGAACCTGGGCCAATTTTTTATTTTGGGTTTTTTACAGATCTTGGGATGCAGATTGGCGGGCAAAGGATCTACGATTCATAAATGGTATTCCGTTTTTGAATCGGTTGCGAAATAGTTAAGATATTCACTAAAAACTGGCCAAAAGCAAGAATTATCACTTTTCCAAGGGGTACCATCAAGATTTTGGCCAGAACCTGGGCCAATTTTTTATTTTGGGTTTTTTACAGATCTTGGGATGCAGATTGGCGGGCAAAGGATCTACGATTCATAAATGGTATTCCGTTTTTGAATCGGTTGCGAAATAGTTAAGATATTCACTAAAAACTGGCCAAAAGCAAGAATTATCACTTTTCCAAGGGGTACCATCAAGATTTTGGCCAGAACCTGGGCCAAGTTTTTATTTTGCGTTTTTTACAGATCTTGGGATGCAGATTGGCGGGCAAAGGATCTACGATTCATAAATGGTATTCCGTTTTTGAATCGGTTGCGAAATAGTTCAGATATTCACTAAAAACTGGCCAAAAGCAAGAATTATCACTTTTCCAAGGGGTACCATCAAGATTTTGGCCAGAACCTGGGCCAAGTTTTTATTTTGCGTTTTTTACAGATCTTGGGATGCAGATTGGCGGGCAAAGGATCTACAATTCATAAAAGGTATTCCGTTTTTGAATCGGTTGCGAAATAGTTAAGATATTCACTAAAAACTGGCCAAAAGCAAGAATTATCACTTTTCCAAGGGGTACCATCAAGATTTTGGCCAGAACCTGGGCCAATTTTTTATTTTGGGTTTTTTACAGATCTTGGGATGCAGATTGGCGGGCAAAGGATCTACGATTCATAAATGGTATTCCGTTTTTGAAACGGTTGCGAAATAGTTAAGATATTCACTTAAAACTGGCCAAAAGCAAGAATTAGCACTTTTCCAAGGGGTACCATCAAGATTTTGGCCAGAACCTGGGCCAATTTTTTATTTTGGGTTTTTTACAGATCTTGGGATGCAGATTGGCGGGCAAAGGATCTACGATTCATACAAGATATTCCGTTTTTGAATCGGTTGCGAAATAGTTAAGATATTCACTAAAAACTGGCCAAAAGCAAGAATTATCACTTTTCCAAGGGGTACCATCAAGATTTTGGCCAGAACCTGGGCCAATTTTTTATTTTGGGTTTTTTACAGATCTTGGGATGCAGATTGGCGGGCAAAGGATCTACGATTCATAAATGGTATTCCGTTTTTGAATCGGTTGCGAAATAGTTAAGATATTCACTAAAAACTGGCCAAAAGCAAGAATTATCACTTTTCCAAGGGGTACCATCAAGATTTTGGCCAGAACCTGGGCCAATTTTTTATTTTGGGTTTTTTACAGATCTTGGGATGCAGATTGGCGGGCAAAGGATCTACGATTCATAAATGGTATTCCGTTTTTGAATCGGTTGCGAAATAGTTAAGATATTCACTAAAAACTGGCCAAAAGCAAGAATTATCACTTTTCCAAGGGGTACCATCAAGATTTTGGCCAGAACCTGGGCCAATTTTTTATTTTGGGTTTTTTACAGATCTTGGGATGCAGATTGGCGGGCAAAGGATCTACGATTCATAAATGGTATTCCGTTTTTGAATCGGTTGCGAAATAGTTAAGATATTCACTAAAAACTGGCCAAAAGCAAGAATTATCACTTTTCCAAGGGGTACCATCAAGATTTTGGCCAGAACCTGGGCCAATTTTTTATTTTGGGTTTTTTACAGATCTTGGGATGCAGATTGGCGGGCAAAGGATCTACGATTCATAAATGGTATTCCGTTTTTGAATCGGTTGCGAAATAGTTAAGATATTCACTAAAAACTGGCCAAAAGCAAGAATTATCACTTTTCCAAGGGGTACCATCAAGATTTTGGCCAGAACCTGGGCCAATTTTTTATTTTGGGTTTTTTACAGATCTTGGGATGCAGATTGGCGGGCAAAGGATCTACGATTCATAAATGGCATTCCGTTTTTGAATCGGTTGCAAAATAGTTAAGATATTCACTAAAAACTGGCCAAAAGCAAGAATTATCACTTTTCCAAGGGGTACCATCAAGATTTTGTCCAGAACCTGGGCCAATTTTTTATTTTGGGTTTTTTACAGATCTTGGGATCCAGATTGGCGGGCAAATGATCTACGATTCATACAAGATATTCCGTTTTTGAATCGGTTGCGAAATAGTTAAGATATTCACTAAAAACTGGCCAAAAGCAAGAATTAGCACTTTGCCAAGGGGTACCATCAAGATTTTGGCCAGAACCTGGGCCAATTTTTTATTTTGGGTTTTTTACAGATCTTGGGATGCAGATTGGCGGGCAAAGGATCTACGATTCATAAATGGTATTCCGTTTTGAATCGGTTGCGAAATAGTTAAGATATTCACTAAAAACTGGCCAAAAGCAAGAATTATCACTTTTCCAAGGGGTACCATCAAGATTTTGGCCAGAACCTGGGCCAATTTTTTATTTTGGGTTTTTTACAGATCTTGGGATGCAGATTGGCGGGCAAAGGATCTACGATTCATAAATGGTATTCCGTTTTTGAATCGGTTGCGAAATAGTTAAGATATTCACTAAAAACTGGCCAAAAGCAAGAATTAGCACTTTTCCAAGGGGTACCATCAAGATTTTGGCCAGAACGTGGGCCAATTTTTTATTTTGGGTTTTTTACAGATCTTGGGATGCAGATTAGCGGGCAAAGGATCTACGATTCATAAATGGTATTCCGTTTTTGAATCGGTTGCGAAATAGTTAAGATATTCACTAAAAACTGGCCAAAAGCAAGAATTATCACTTTTCCAAGGGGTACCATCAAGATTTTGGCCAGAACCTGGGCCAATTTTTTATTTTGGGTTTTTTACAGATCTTGGGATGCAGATTGGCGGGCAAAGGATCTACGATTCATAAATGGTATTCCGTTTTTGAATCGGCTGCGAAATAGGTAAGATATTCACTAAAAACTGGCCAAAAGCAAGAATTAGCACTTTTCCTAGGGGTACCATTAAGATTTTGTCCAGAACATGGGCCAATTTTTTATTTTGGGTTTTTTACAGATCTTGGGATGCAGATTGGCGGGCAAAGGATCTACGATTCATAAATGGTATTCCGTTTTTGAATCGGTTGCGAAATAGTTAAGATATTCACTAAAAACTGGCCAAAAGCAAGAATTAGCACTTTTCCAAGGGGTACCATCAAGATTTTGGCCAGAACCTGGGCCAATTTTTTATTTTGGGTTTTTTACAGATCTTGGGATGCAGATTGGCGGGCAAAGGATCTACGATTCATAAATGGTATTCCGTTTTTGAATCGGTTGCAAAATAGTTAAGATATTCACTAAAAACTGGCCAAAAGCAAGAATTAGCACTTTTCCAAGGGGTACCATCAAGATTTTGTCCAGAACCTGGGCCAATTTTTTATTTTGGGTTTTTTACAGATCTTGGGATGCAGCTTGGCGGGCAAAGGATCTACGATTCATACAAGATATTCCGTTTTTGAATCGGTTGCGAAATAGTTAAGATATTCACTAAAAACTGGCCAAAAGCAAGAATTATCACTTTTCCAAGGGGTACCATCAAGATTTTGTCCAGAACCTGGGCCAATTTTTTATTTTGGGTTTTTTACAGATCTTGGGATGCAGATTGGCGGGCAAAGGATCTGCGATTCATAAATGGTATTCCGTTTTTGAATCGGTTGCGAAATAGTTAAGATATTCACTAAAAACTGGCCAAAAGCAAGAATTAGCACTTTTCCAAGGGGTACCATCAAGATTTTGGCCAGAACCTGGGCCAATTTTTTATTTTGGGTTTTTTACAGATCTTGGGATGCAGATTGGCGGGCAAAGGATCTACGATTCATAAATGGTATTCCGTTTTTGAATCGGTTGCGAAATAGTTAAGATATTCACTAAAAACTGGCCAAAAGCAAGAATTAGCACTTTTCCAAGGGGTACCATCAAGATTTTGGCCAGAACCTGGGCCAATTTTTTATTTTGGGTTTTTTACAGATCTTGGGATGCAGATTGGCGGGCAAAGGATCTGCGATTCATAAATGGTATTCCGTTTTTGAATCGGTTGCGAAATAGTTAAGATATTCACTAAAAACTGGCCAAAAGCAAGAATTAGCACTTTTCCAAGGGGTACCATCAAGATTTTGGCCAGAACCTGGGCCAATTTTTTATTTTGGGTTTTTTACAGATCTTGGGATGCAGATTGGCGGGCAAAGGATCTACGATTCATAAATGGTATTCCGTTTTTGAATCGGTTGCGAAATAGTTAAGATATTCACTAAAAACTGGCCAAAAGCAAGAATTAGCACTTTTCCAAGGGGTACCATCAAGATTTTGGCCAGAACCTGAGCCAATTTTTTATTTTGGGTTTTTTACAGATCTTGGGATGCAGATTGGCGGGCAAAGGATCTACGATTCATAAATGGTATTCCGTTTTTGAATCGGTTGCGAAATAGTTAAGATATTCACTAAAAACTGGCCAAAAGCAAGAATTAGCACTTTTCCAAGGGGTACCATCAAGATTTTGGCCAGAACCTGGGCCAATTTTTTATTTTGGGTTTTTTACAGATCTTGGGATGCAGATTGGCGGGCAAAAGATCTACGATTCATAAATGGTATTCCGTTTTTGAATCGGTTGCGAAACAGTTAAGATATTCACTAAAAACTGGCCAAAAGCAAGAATTATCACTTTTCCAAGGGGTACCATTAAGATTTTGTCCAGAACCTGGGCCAATTTTTTATTTTGGGTTTTTTACAGATCTTGGGATGCAGATTGGCGGGCAAAGGATCTACGATTCATAAATGGTCTTCGGTTTTTGAATCGGTTGCGAAATAGTTAAGATATTCACTAAAAACTGGCCAAAAGCAAGAATTAGCACTTTTCCAAGGGGTACCATCAAGATTTTGTCCAGAACCTGGGCCAATTTTTTATTTTGGGTTTTTTACAGATCTTGGGATGCAGATTGGCGGGCAAAGGATCTACGATTCATACAAGATATTCCGTTTTTGAATCGGGTGTGAAAAGGTTAGATATTCACTAAAAACTGGCCAAAAGCAAGAATTATCACTTTTCCAAGGGGTACCATCAAGATTTTGTCCAGAACCTGGGCCAATTTTTTATTTTGGGTTTTTTACAGATCTTGGGATGCAGATTAGCGGGCAAAGGATCTACGATTCATAAATGGTATTCCGTGATTCAGATTGGCGGGCAAAGGATCTACGATTCATAAATAGTATTCCGTTTTTGAATCGGTTGCGAAATAGTTAAGATATTCACTAAAAACTGGCCAAAAGCAAGAATTATCACTTTTCCAAGGGGTACCATCAAGATTTTGGCCAGAACCTGGGCCAATTTTTTATTTTGGGTTTTTTACAGATCTTGGGATGCAGATTGGCGGGCAAAGGATCTACGATTCATAAATGGTATTCCGTTTTTGAATCGGTTGCGAAATAGTTAAGATATTCACTAAAAACTGGCCAAAAGCAAGAATTAGCTTTTTTCCAAGGGGTACCATCAAGATTTTGGCCAGAACCTGGGCCAATTTTTTATTTTGGGTTTTTTACAGATCTTGGGATGCAGATTGGCGGGCAAAGGATCTACGATTCATAAATGGTATTCCGTTTTTGAATCGGTTGCGAAATAGTTAAGATATTCACTAAAAACTGGCCAAAAGCAAGAATTAGCACTTTTCCAAGGGGTACCATCAAGATTTTGGCCAGAACCTGGGCCAATTTTTTATTTTGGGTTTTTTACTGATCTTGGGATGCAGATCGACGGCGAAAGGATTCCCGATTCCCAAATGGCATCCCTTTTCACGATCCGGTGCGAAATAGCCAAGATATTCGCCAAAAACTGAGGAAAACCCGAATTCGCACTTTTCCAAGGGGAACCCCCAGGATTTTTGCCAAAAATCGATCCAAAATTTTTTTTGGAGGATTTTAGGAATCCTTGGATGCAGATCGACGGCGAAAGGATTCCCGATTCCCAAATGGCATCCCTTTTCACGATCCGGTGCGAAATAGCCAAGATATTCGCCAAAAACTGAGGAAAACCCGAATTCGCACTTTTCCAAGGGGAACCCCCTTCGAAAAGGGATACCATTTATGAATCGTAGATCCTTTGCCCGCCATTCTGCATCCCAAGATCTGTTAAAAACCCAAAATAAAAAATTGGCTCAGGTTCTGGCCAAAATCTTGATGGTACCCCTTGGAAAAAAGCTAATTCTTGCTTTTGGCTAGTTTTTAGTGAATATCTTAACTATTTCGCAACCGATTCAAAAACGGAATACTATTTATGAATCGTAGATCCTTTGCCCGCCATTCTGCGTCCCAAGATCTGTAAAAAACCCAAAATAAAAAATTGGCCCAGGTTCTGGCCAAAATCTTGATGGTACCCCTTGGAAAAGTGATAATTCTTGCTTTTGGCCAGTTTTTAGTGAATATCTTAACTATTTCGCAACCGATTCAAAAACGGAATACTATTTATGAATCGTAGATCCTTTGCCCGCCATTCTGCGTCCCAAGATCTGTAAAAAACCCAAAATAAAAAATTGGCTCAGGTTCTGGCCAAAATCTTGATGGTACCCCTTGGAAAAGTGATAATTCTTGCTTTTGGCCAGTTTATAGTGAATATCTTAACTATTTCGCAACCGATTCAAAAACGGAATACCATTTATGAATCGTAAATCCTTTGCCCGCCACAGGTTCTGGCCAAAATCTTGATGGTACCCCTTGGAAAAGTGATAATTCTTGCTTTTGGCCAGTTTATAGTGAATATCTTAACTATTTCGCAACCGATTCAAAAACGGAATACCATTTATGAATCGTAGATCCTTTGCCCGCCAATCTGCTTCCCAAGATCTGTAAAAAACCCAAAATAAAAAATTGGCCCAGGTTCTGGCCAAAATCTTGATGGTACCCCTTGGAAAAGTGATAATTCTTGCTTTTGGCCAGTTTTTAGTGAATATCTTAACTATTTCGCAACCGATTCAAAAACGGAATACTATTTATGAATCGTAGATCCTTTGCCCGCCATTCTGCGTCCCAAGATCTGTAAAAAACCCAAAATAAAAAATTGGCTCAGGCTCTGGCCAAAATCTTGATGGTACCCCTTGGAAAAGTGATAATTCTTGCTTTTGGCCAGTTTTTAGTGAATATCTTAACTATTTCGCAACCGATTCAAAAACGGAATACCATTTATGAATCGTAAATCCTTTGCCCGCCACAGGTTCTGGCCAAAATCTTGATGGTACCCCTTGGAAAAAAGCTAATTCTTGCTTTTGGCCAGTTTTTAGTGAATATCTTAACTATTTCGCAACCGATTCAAAAACGGAATACCATTTATGAATCGTAGATCCTTTGCCCGCCAATCTGCATCCCAAGATCTGTAAAAAACCCAAAATAAAAAATTGGCTCAGGTTCTGGCCAAAATCTTGATGGTACCCCTTGGAAAAGTGATAATTCTTGCTTTTGGCCAGTTTATAGTGAATATCTTAACTATTTCGCAACCGATTCAAAAACGGAATACCATTTATGAATCGTAGATCCTTTGCCCGCCAATCTGCATCCCAAGATCTGTAAAAAACCCAAAATAAAAAATTGGCTCAGGCTCTGGCCAAAATCTTGATGGTACCCCTTGGAAAAGTGATAATTCTTGCTTTTGGCCAGTTTTTAGTGAATATCTTAACTATTTCGCAACCGATTCAAAAACGGAATACCATTTATGAATCGTAAATCCTTTGCCCGCCACAGGTTCTGGCCAAAATCTTGATGGTACCCCTTGGAAAAGTGCTAATTCTTGCTTTTGGCCAGTTTTTAGTGAATATCTTAACTATTTCGCAACCGATTTAAAAACGGAATACCATTTGTGAATCGTAGATCCTTTGCCCTCCATTCTGCATCCCAAGATCAGTAAAAAACCCAAAATAAAAAATTGGCCCAGGTTCTGGTTAAAATCTTGATGGTACCCCTTGGAAAAGTGATAATTCTTGCTTTTGGCCAGTTTTTAGTGAATATCTTAACTATTTCGCAACCGATTCAAAAACGGAATTCTATTTATGAATCGTAGATCCTTTGCCCGCCATTCTGCATCCCAAGATCTGTAAAAAACCCAAAATAAAAAATTGGCTCAGGCTCTGGCCAAAATCTTGATGGTACCCCTTGGAAAAGTGATAATTCTTGCTTTTGGCCAGTTTTTAGTGAATATCTTAACTATTTCGCAACCGATTCAAAAACGGAATACCATTTATGAATCGTAAATCCTTTGCCCGCCACAGGTTCTGGCCAAAATCTTGATGGTACCCCTTGGAAAAGTGATAATTCTTGCTTTTGGCCAGTTTTTAGTGAATATCTTAACTATTTCGCAACCGATTCAAAAACGGAATACCATTTATGAATCGTAGATCCTTTGCCCGCCAATCTGCATCCCAAGATCTGTAAAAAACCCAAAATAAAAAATTGGCCCAGGTTCTGGCCAAAATCTTGATGGTACCCCTTGGAAAAGTGATAATTCTTGCTTTTGGCCAGTTTTTAGTGAATATCTTAACTATTTCGCAACCGATTCAAAAACGGAATACTATTTATGAATCGTAGATCCTTTGCCCGCCATTCTGCATCCCAAGATCTGTAAAAAACCCAAAATAAAAAATTGGCCCAGGTTCTGGCCAAAATCTTGATGGTACCCCTTGGAAAAGTGATAATTCTTGCTTTTGGCCAGTTTTTAGTGAATATCTTAACTATTTCGCAACCGATTCAAAAACGGAATACTATTTATGAATCGTAGATCCTTTGCCCGCCATTCTGCATCTCAAGATCTGTAAAAAACCCAAAATAAAAAATTGGCCCAGGTTCTGGCCAAAATCTTGATGGTACCCCTTGGAAAAGTGCTAATTCTTGCTTTTGGCCAGTTTTTAGTGAATATCTTAACTATTTCGCAACCGATTTAAAAACGGAATACCATTTGTGAATCGTAGATCCTTTGCCCGCCATTCTGCATCCCAAGATCAGTAAAAAACCCAAAATAAAAAATTGGCCCAGGTTCTGGCCAAAATCTTGATGGTACCCCTTGGAAAAGTGCTAATTCTTGCTTTTGGCCAGTTTTTAGTGAATATCTTAACTATTTCGCAACCGATTCAAAAACGGAATACCATTTATGAATCGTAGATCCTTTGCCCGCCAATCTGCATCCCAAGATCTGTAAAAAACCCAAAATAAAAAATTGGCCCAGGTTCTGGCCAAAATCTTGATGGTACCCCTTGGAAAAGTGCTAATTCTTGCTTTTGGCCAGTTTTTAGTGAATATCTTAACTATTTCGCAACCGATTCAAAAAGGGAATACCATTTATGAATCGTAGATCCTTTGCCCGCCATTCTGCATCCCAAGATCTGTAAAAAACCCAAAATAAAAAATTGGCCCAGGTTCTGGCCAAAATCTTGATGGTACCCCTTGGAAAAGTGACAATTCTTGCTTTTGGCCAGTTTTAAGTGAATATCTTAACTATTTCGCAACCGATTTAAAAACGGAATACCATTTGTGAATCGTAGATCCTTTGCCCGCCATTCTGCATCCCAAGATCTGTAAAAAACCCAAAATAAAAAATTGGCCCAGGTTCTGGCCAAAATCTTGATGGTACCCCTTGGAAAAGTGATAATTCTTGCTTTTGGCCAGTTTTTAGTGAATATCTTAACTATTTCGCAACCGATTTAAAAACGGAATACCATTTGTGAATCGTAGATCCTTTGCCCGCCATTCTGCATCCCAAGATCAGTAAAAAACCCAAAATAAAAAATTGGCCCAGGTTCTGGCCAAAATCTTGATGGTACCCCTTGGAAAAGTGCTAATTCTTGCTTTTGGCCAGTTTTTAGTGAATATCTTAACTATTTCGCAACCGATTCAAAAACGGAATACCATTTATGAATCGTAGATCCTTTGCCCGCCATTCTGCATCCCAAGATCTGTAAAAAACCCAAAATAAAAAATTGGCCCAGGTTCTGGCCAAAATCTTGATGGTACCCCTTGGAAAAGTGATAATTCTTGCTTTTGGCCAGTTTTTAGTGAATATCTTAACTATTTCGCAACCGATTCAAAAACGGAATACCATTTATGAATCGTAGATCCTTTGCCCGCCAATCTGCATCCCAAGATCTGTAAAAAACCCAAAATAAAAAATTGGCCCAGGTTCTGGCCAAAATCTTGATGGTACCCCTTGGAAAAGTGATAATTCTTGCTTTTGGCCAGTTTTTAGTGAATATCTTAACTATTTCGCAACCGATTCAAAAACGGAATACCATTTATGAATCGTAGATCCTTTGCCCGCCAATCTGCATCCCAAGATCTGTAAAAAACCCAAAATAAAAAATTGGCCCAGGTTCTGGCCAAAATCTTGATGGTACCCCTTGGAAAAGTGATAATTCTTGCTTTTGGCCAGTTTTTAGTGAATATCTTAACTATTTCGCAACCGATTCAAAAACGGAATACCATTTATGAATCGTAGATCCTTTGCCCGCCATTCTGCATCCCAAGATCTGTAAAAAACCCAAAACTAAAAAATTGGCCCAGGTTCTGGCCAAAATCTTGATGGTACCCCTTGGAAAAGTGCTAATTCTTGCTTTTGGCCAGTTTTTAGTGAATATCTTAACTATTTCGCAACCGATTCAAAAACGGAATACTATTTATGAATCGTAGATCCTTTGCCCGCCATTCTGCATCCCAAGATCTTTAAAAAACCCAAAATAAAAAATTGGCCCAGGTTCTGGCCAAAATCTTGATGGTACCCCTTGGAAAAAAGCTAATTCTTGCTTTTGGCCAGTTTTTAGTGAATATCTTAACTATTTCGCAACCGATTCAAAAACGGAATACTATTTATGAATCGTAGATCCTTTGCCCGCCATTCTGCATCCCAAGATCTGTAAAAAACCCAAAATAAAAAATTGGCCCAGGTTCTGGCCAAAATCTTGATGGTACCCCATGGAAAAAAGCTAATTCTTGCTTTTGGCCAGTTTTTAGTGAATATCTTAACTATTTCGCAACCGATTCAAAACCGGAATACCATTTATGAATCGTAGATCCTTTGCCCGCCAATCTGCATCCCAAGATCTGTAAAAAACCCAAAATAAAAAATTGACCCAGGTTCTGGCCAAAATCTTGATGGTACCCCTTGGAAAAGTGATAATTCTTGCTTTTGGTCAGTTTTTAGTGAATATCTTAACTATTTCGCAACCGATTCAAAAACGGAATACCATTTATGAATCGTAGATCCTTTGCCCGCCAATCTGCATCCCAAGATCTGTAAAAAACCCAAAATAAAAAATTGGCCCAGCTTCTGGCCAAAATCTTGATGGTACCCCATGGAAAAAAGCTAATTCTTGCTTTTGGCCAGTTTTTAGTGAATATCTTAACTATTTCGCAACCGATTCAAAACCGGAATACCATTTATGAATCGTAGATCCTTTGCCCGCCAATCTGCATCCCAAGATCTGTAAAAAACCCAAAATAAAAAATTGACCCAGGTTCTGGCCAAAATCTTGATGGTACCCCTTGGAAAAGTGATAATTCTTGCTTTTGGCCAGTTTTTAGTGAATATCTTAACTATTTCGCAACCGATTCAAAAACGGAATACTATTTATGAATCGTAGATCCTTTGCCCGCCATTCTGCATCCCAAGATCTGTAAAAAACCCAAAATAAAAAATTGGCCCAGGTTCTGGCCAAAATCTTGATGGTACCCCTTGGAAAAGTGATAATTCTTGCTTTTGGCCAGTTTTTAGTGAATATCTTAACTATTTCGCAACCGATTTAAAAACGGAATACCATTTATGAATCGTAGATCCTTTGCCCGCCAATCTGCATCCCAAGATCTGTAAAAAACCCAAAATAAAAAATTGGCCCAGGTTCTGGCCAAAATCTTGATGGTACCCCTTGGAAAAGTGACAATTCTTGCTTTTGGCCAGTTTTAAGTGAATATCTTAACTATTTCGCAACCGATTTAAAAACGGAATACCATTTATGAATCGTAGATCCTTTGCCCGCCAATCTGCATCCCAAGATCTGTAAAAAACCCAAAATAAAAAATTGGCCCAGGTTCTGGTTAAAATCTTGATGGTACCCCTTGGAAAAGTGATAATTCTTGCTTTTGGCCAGTTTTTAGTGAATATCTTAACTATTTCGCAACCGATTCAGGTTCTGGCCAAAATCTTGATGGTACCCCTTGGAAAAGTGCTAATTCTTGCTTTTGGCCAGTTTTTAGTGAATATCTTAACTATTTCGCAACCGATTCAAAAACGGAATACCATTTATGAATCGTAGATCCTTTGCCCGCCAATCTGCATCCCGAGATCTGTAAAAAACCCAAAATAAAAAATTGGCCCAGGTTCTGGTCAAAATCTTGATGGTACCCCTTGGAAAAGTGATAATTCTTGCTTTTGGCCAGTTTTTAGTGAATATCTTAACTATTTCGCAACCGATTCAAAAACGGAATACCATTTATGAATCGTAGATCTTTTGCCCGCCAATCTGCATCCCAAGATCTGTAAAAAACCAAAAATAAAAAATTGGCCCAGGTTCTGGCCAAAAATCTTGATGGTACCCCTTGGAAAAGTTGGAAATCCTTTTTTTTGAGGATTTTAGGAATCCTTGGATGCAGATCGACGGCGAAAGGATCCCCGATTCCCAAATGGCATCCCTTTTCACGATCCGGTGCGAAATAGCCAAGATATTCGCCAAAAACTGAGGAAAATCCGAATTCGCACTTTTCCAAGGGGAACCCCTAGGATTTTTGCCAAAAATCGATCCAAAATTTTTTTTGGAGGATTTTAGGAATCCTTGGATGCAGATCGACGGCAAAGGGATCCCCGATTCCCAAATGGCATCCCTTTTCACGATCCGGTGCGAAATAGCCAAGATATTCGCCAAAAACTGAGGAAAATCCGAATTCGCACTTTTCCAAGGGGAACCCCCAGGATTTTTGCCAAAAATCGATCCAAAATTTTGTTTGGAGGATTTTAGGAATCCTTGGATGCAGATCGACGGCGAAAGGATCCCCGATTCCCAAATGGCATCCCTTTTCACGATCCGGTGCGAAATAGCCAAGATATTCGCAAAAAACTGAGGAAAATCCGAATTCGCACTTTTCCAAGGGGAACCCCCAGGATTTTTGCCAAAAATCGATCCAAAATTTTGTTTGGAGGATTTTAGGAATCCTTGGATGCAGATCGACGGCGAAAGGATCCCCGATTCCCAAATGGCATCCCTTTTCACGATCCGGTGCGAAATAGCCAAGATATTCGCCAAAAACTGAGGAAAACCCGAATTCGCACTTTTCCAAGGGGAACCCCCAGGATTTTTGCCAAAAATCGATCCAAAACTTTTTTTGGAGGATTTTAGGAATCCTTGGATGCAGATCGACGGCCAGTTTTTAGTGAATATCTTAACTATTTCGCAACCGATTCAAAAACGGAATACCATTTATGAATCGTAGATCTTTTGCCCGCCAATCTGCATCCCAAGATCTGTAAAAAACCCAAAATAAAAAATTGGCCCAGGTTCTGGCCAAAATCTTGATGGTACCCCTTGGAAAAGTGATAATTCTTGCTTTTGGCCAGTTTTTAGTGAATATCTTAACTATTTCGCAACCGATTCAAAAACGGAATACCATTTATGAATCGTAGATCTTTTGCCCGCCAATCTGCACCCCAAGATCTGTAAAAAACCCAAAATAAAAAATTGGCCCAGGTTCTGGCCAAAATCTTGATGGTACCCCTTGGAAAAGTGATAATTCTTGCTTTTGGCCAGTTTTTAGTGAATATCTTAACTATTTCGCAACCGATTCAAAAACGGAATACCATTTATGAATCGTAGATCTTTTGCCCGCCAATCTGCATCCCAAGATCTGTAAAAAACCCAAAATAAAAAATTGGCCCAGGTTCTGGCCAAAATCTTGATGGTACCCCTTGGAAAAGTGACAATTCTTGCTTTTGGCCAGTTTTTAGTGAATATCTTAACTATTTCGCAACCGATTCAAAAACGGAATACCATTTATGAATCGTAGATCCTTTGCCCGCCAATCTGCATCCCAAGATCTGTAAAAAACCCAAAATAAAAAATTGGCCCAGGTTCTGGCCAAAATCTTGATGGTACCCCTTGGAAAAGTGATAATTCTTGCTTTTGGCCAGTTTTTAGTGAATATCTTAACTATTTCGCAACCGATTCAAAAACGGAATACTATTTATGAATCGTAGATCCTTTGCCCGCCATTCTGCATCCCTAGATCTGTAAAAAACCCAAAATAAAAAATTGGCCCAGGTTCTGGCCAAAATCTTGATGGTACCCCTTGGAAAAAAGCTAATTCTTGCTTTTGGCCAGTTTTTAGTGAATATCTTAACTATTTCGCAACCGATTCAAAAACGGAATACTATTTATGAATCGTAGATCCTTTGCCCGCCATTCTGCATCCCAAGATCTGTAAAAAACCCAAAATAAAAAATTGGCCCAGGTTCTGGCCAAAATCTTGATGGTACCCCTTGGAAAAGTGATAATTCTTGCTTTTGGCCAGTTTTTAGTGAATATCTTAACTATTTCGCAACCGATTTAAAAACGGAATACCATTTGTGAATCGTAGATCCTTTGCCCGCCATTCTGCATCCCAAGATCAGTAAAAAACCCAAAATAAAAAATTGGCCCAGGTTCTGGCCAAAATCTTGATGGTACCCCTTGGAAAAGTGACAATTCTTGCTTTTGGCCAGTTTTAAGTGAATATCTTAACTATTTCGCATTCGATTTAAAAACGGAATACCATTTGTGAATCGTAGATCCTTTGCCCGCCAATCTGCATCCCAAGATCTGTAAAAAACCCAAAATAAAAAATTGGCCCAGGTTCTGGCCAAAATCTTGATGGTACCCCTTGGAAAAGTGATAATTCTTGCTTTTGGCCAGTTTTAAGTGAATATCTTAACTATTTCGCAACCGATTTAAAAACGGAATACCATTTGTGAATCGTAGATCCTTTGCCCGCCATTCTGCATCCCAAGATCTGTAAAAAACCCAAAATAAAAAATTGGCCCAGGTTCTGGCCAAAATCTTGATGGTACCCCTTGGAAAAGTGATAATTCTTGCTTTTGGCCAGTTTTTAGTGAATATCTTAACTATTTCGCAACCGATTCAGGTTCTGGCCAAAATCTTGATGGTACCCCTTGGAAAAGTGCTAATTCTTGCTTTTGGCCAGTTTTTAGTGAATATCTTAACTATTTCGCAACCGATTCAAAAACGGAATACCATTTATGAATCGTAGATCCTTTGCCCGCCAATCTGCATCCCGAGATCTGTAAAAAACCCAAAATAAAAAATTGGCCCAGGTTCTGGTCAAAATCTTGATGGTACCCCTTGGAAAAGTGATAATTCTTGCTTTTGGCCAGTTTTTAGTGAATATCTTAACTATTTCGCAACCGATTCAAAAACGGAATACCATTTATGAATCGTAGATCTTTTGCCCGCCAATCTGCATCCCAAGATCTGTAAAAAACCCAAAATAAAAAATTGGCCCAGGTTCTGGCCAAAAATCTTGATGGTACCCCTTGGAAAAGTTGGAAATCCTTTTTTTTGAGGATTTTAGGAATCTTTGGATGCAGATCGACGGCGAAAGGATCCCCGATTCCCAAATGGCATCCCTTTTCACGATCCGGTGCGAAATAGCCAAGATATTCGCCAAAAACTGAGGAAAACCCGAATTCGCACTTTTCCAAGGGGAACCCCCAGGATTTTTGCCAAAAATCGATCCAAAATTTTGTTTGGAGGATTTTAGGAATCCTTGGATGCAGATCGACGGCGAAAGGATCCCCGATTCCCAAATGGCATCCCTTTTCACGATCCGGTGCGAAATAGCCAAGATATTCGCCAAAAACTGAGGTAAACCCGAATTCGCACTTTTCCAAGGGGAACCCCCAGGATTTTTGCCAAAAATCGATCCAAAATTTTTTTTGGAGGATTTTAGGAATCCTTGGATGCAGATCGACGGCGAAAGGATCCCCGATTCCCAAATGGCATCCCTTTTCACGATCCGGTGCGAAATAGCCAAGATATTCGCCAAAAACTGAGGAAAATCCGAATTCGCACTTTTCCAAGGGGAACCCCTAGGATTTTTGCCAAAAATCGATCCAAAATTTTTTTTGGAGGATTTTAGGAATCCTTGGATGCAGATCGACGGCGAAGGGATCCCCGATTCCCAAATGGCATCCCTTTTCACGATCCGGTGCGAAATAGCCAAGATATTCGCCAAAAACTGAGGAAAATCCGAATTCGCACTTTTCCAAGGGGAACCCCCAGGATTTTTGCCAAAAATCGATCCAAAATTTTGTTTGGAGGATTTTAGGAATCCTTGGATGCAGATCGACGGCGAAAGGATCCCCGATTCCCAAATGGCATCCCTTTTCACGATCCGGTGCGAAATAGCCAAGATATTCGCCAAAAACTGAGGAAAACCCGAATTCGCACTTTTCCAAGGGGAACCCCCAGGATTTTTGCCAAAAATCGATCCAAAATTTTTTTTGGAGGATTTTAGGAATCCTTGGATGCAGATCGACGGCGAAAGGATCCCCGATTCCCAAATGGCATCCCTTTTCACGATCCGGTGCGAAATAGCCAAGATATTCGCCAAAAACTGAGGAAAATCCGAATTCGCACTTTTCCAAGGGGAACCCCTAGGATTTTTGCCAAAAATCGATCCAAAATTTTTTTTGGAGGATTTTAGGAATCCTTGGATGCAGATCGACGGCGAAGGGATCCCCGATTCCCAAATGGCATCCCTTTTCACGATCCGGTGCGAAATAGCCAAGATATTCGCCAAAAACTGAGGAAAATCCGAATTCGCACTTTTCCAAGGGGAACCCCCAGGATTTTTGCCAAAAATCGATCCAAAATTTTGTTTGGAGGATTTTAGGAATCCTTGGATGCAGATCGACGGCGAAAGGATCCCCGATTCCCAAATGGCATCCCTTTTCACGATCCGGTGCGAAATAGCCAAGATATTCGCCAAAAACTGAGGAAAATCCGAATTCGCACTTTTCCAAGGGGAACCCCTAGGATTTTTGCCAAAAATCGATCCAAAATTTTTTTTGGAGGATTTTAGGAATCCTTGGATGCAGATCGACGGCGAAAGGATCCCCGATTCCCAAATGGCATCCCTTTTCACGATCCGGTGCGAAATAGCCAAGATATTCGCCAAAAACTGAGGAAAATCCGAATTCGCACTTTTCCAAGGGGAACCCCTAGGATTTTTGCCAAAAATCGATCCAAAATTTTTTTTGGAGGATTTTAGGAATCCTTGGATGCAGATCGACGGCGAAAGGATCCCCGATTCCCAAATGGCATCCCTTTTCACGATCCGGTGCGAAATAGCCAAGATATTCGCCAAAAACTGAGGAAAACCCGAATTCGCACTTTTCCAAGGGGAACCCCTAGGATTTTTGCCAAAAATCGATCCAAAATTTTTTTTGGAGGATTTTAGGAATCCTTGGATGCAGATCGACGGCGAAAGGATCCCCGATTCCCAAATGGCATCCCTTTTCACGATCCGGTGCGAAATAGCCAAGATATTCGCCAAAAACTGAGGAAAATCCGAATTCGCACTTTTCCAAGGGGAACCCCTAGGATTTTTGCCAAAAATCGATCCAAAATTTTTTTTGGAGGATTTTAGGAATCCTTGGATACAGATCGACGGCGAAGGGATCCCCGATTCCCAAATGGCATCCCTTTTCACGATCCGGTGCGAAATAGCCAAGATATTCGCCAAAAACTGAGGAAAATCCGAATTCGCACTTTTCCAAGGGGAACCCCCAGGATTTTTGCCAAAAATCGATCCAAAATTTTGTTTGGAGGATTTTAGGAATCCTTGGATGCAGATCGACGGCGAAAGGATCCCCGATTCCCAAATGGCATCCCTTTTCACGATCCGGTGCGAAATAGCCAAGATATTCGCCAAAAACTGAGGAAAATCCGAATTCGCACTTTTCCAAGGGGAACCCCTAGGATTTTTGCCAAAAATCGATCCAAAATTTTTTTTGGAGGATTTTAGGAATCCTTGGATGCAGATCGACGGCGAAGGGATCCCCGATTCCCAAATGGCATCCCTTTTCACGATCCGGTGCGAAATAGCCAAGATATTCGCCAAAAACTGAGGAAAATCCGAATTCGCACTTTTCCAAGGGGAACCCCCAGGATTTTTGCCAAAAATCGATCCAAAATTTTGTTTGGAGGATTTTAGGAATCCTTGGATGCAGATCGACGGCGAAAGGATCCCCGATTCCCAAATGGCATCCCTTTTCACGATCCGGTGCGAAATAGCCAAGATATTCGCCAGAAAGTGAGGAAAACCCGAATTCGCACTTTTCCAAGGGGAACCCCCAGGATTTTTGCCAAAAATCGATCCAAAATTTTTTTTGGAGGATTTTAGGAATCCTTGGATGCAGATCGACGGCGAAAGGATCCCCGATTCCCAAATGGCATCCCTTTTCACGATCCGGTGCGAAATAGCCAAGATATTCGCCAAAAACTGAGGAAAATCCGAATTCGCACTTTTCCAAGGGGAACCCCTAGGATTTTTGCCAAAAATCGATCCAAAATTTTTTTGGAGGATTTTAGGAATCCTTGGATGCAGATCGACGGCGAAGGGATCCCCGATTCCCAAATGGCATCCCTTTTCACGATCCGGTGCGAAATAGCCAAGATATTCGCCAAAAACTGAGGAAAATCCGAATTCGCACTTTTCCAAGGGGAACCCCTAGGATTTTTGCCAAAAATCGATCCAAAATTTTTTTTGGAGGATTTTAGGAATCCTTGGATGCAGATCGACGGCGAAAGGATCCCCGATTCCCAAATGGCATCCCTTTTCACGATCCGGTGCGAAATAGCCAAGATATTCGCCAAAAACTGAGGAAAACCCGAATTCGCACTTTTCCAAGGGGAACCCCTAGGATTTTTGCCAAAAATCGATCCAAAATTTTTTTTGGAGGATTTTAGGAATCCTTGGATGCAGATCGACGGCGAAAGGATCCCCGATTCCCAAATGGCATCCCTTTTCACGATCCGGTGCGAAATAGCCAAGATATTCGCCAAAAACTGAGGAAAACCCGAATTCGCACTTTTCCAAGGGGAACCCCCAGGATTTTTGCCAAAAATCGATCCAAAATTTTGTTTGGAGGATTTTAGGAATCCTTGGATGCAGATCGACGGCAAAGGGATCCCCGATTCCCAAATGGCATCCCTTTTCACGATCCGGTGCGAAATAGCCAAGATATTCGCCAAAAACTGAGGAAAATCCGAATTCGCACTTTTCCAAGGGGAACCCCCAGGATTTTTGCCAAAAATCGATCCAAAATTTTGTTTGGAGGATTTTAGGAATCCTTGGATGCAGATCGACGGCGAAGGGATCCCCGATTCCCAAATGGCATCCCTTTTCACGATCCGGTGCGAAATAGCCAAGATATTCGCCAAAAACTGAGGAAAATCCGAATTCGCACTTTTCCAAGGGGAACCCCTAGGATTTTTGCCAAAAATCGATCCAAAATTTTTTTTGGAGGATTTTATGAATCCTTGGATGCAGATCGACGGCGAAAGGATCCCCGATTCCCAAATGGCATCCCTTTTCACGATCCGGTGCGAAATAGCCAAGATATTCGCCAAAAACTGAGGAAAATCCGAATTCGCACTTTTCCAAGGGGAACCCCTAGGATTTTTGCCAAAAATCGATCCAAAATTTTTTTTGGAGGATTTTAGGAATCCTTGGATGCAGATCGACGGCGAAGGGATCCCCGATTCCCAAATGGCATCCCTTTTCACGATCCGGTGCGAAATAGCCAAGATATTCGCCAAAAACTGAGGAAAATCCGAATTCGCACTTTTCCAAGGGGAACCCCCAGGATTTTTGCCAAAAATCGATCCAAAATTTTGTTTGGAGGATTTTAGGAATCCTTGGATGCAGATCGACGGCGAAAGGATCCCCGATTCCCAAATGGCATCCCTTTTCACGATCCGGTGCGAAATAGCCAAGATATTCGCCAAAAACTGAGGAAAACCCGAATTCGCACTTTTCCAAGGGGAACCCCCAGGATTTTTGCCAAAAATCGATCCAAAATTTTGTTTGGAGGATTTTAGGAATCCTTGGATGCAGATCGACGGCGAAAGGATCCCCGATTCCCAAATGGCATCCCTTTTCACGATCCGGTGCGAAATAGCCAAGATATTCGCCAAAAACTGAGGAAAATCCGAATTCGCACTTTTCCAAGGGGAACCCCTAGGATTTTTGCCAAAAATCGATCCAAAATTTTTTTTGGAGGATTTTAGGAATCCTTGGATGCAGATCGACGGCGAAGGGATCCCCGATTCCCAAATGGCATCCCTTTTCACGATCCGGTGCGAAATAGCCAAGATATTCGCCAAAAACTGAGGAAAATCCGAATTCGCACTTTTCCAAGGGGAACCCCCAGGATTTTTGCCAAAAATCGATCCAAAATTTAGTTTGGAGGATTTTAGGAATCCTTGGATGCAGATCGACGGCGAAAGGATCCCCGATTCCCAAATGGCATCCCTTTTCACGATCCGGTGCGAAATAGCCAAGATATTCGCCAAAAACTGAGGAAAATCCGAATTCGCACTTTTCCAAGGGGAACCCCTAGGATTTTTGCCAAAAATCGATCCAAAATTTTTTTTGGAGGATTTTAGGAATCCTTGGATGCAGATCGACGGCGAAGGGATCCCCGATTCCCAAATGGCATCCCTTTTCACGATCCGGTGCGAAATAGCCAAGATATTCGCCAAAAACTGAGGAAAATCCGAATTCGCACTTTTCCAAGGGGAACCCCCAGGATTTTTGCCAAAAATCGATCCAAAATTTTGTTTGGAGGATTTTAGGAATCCTTGGATGCAGATCGACGGCGAAAGGATCCCCGATTCCCAAATGGCATACCTTTTCACGATCCGGTGCGAAATAGCCAAGATATTCGCCAAAAAGTGAGGAAAACCCGAATTCGCACTTTTCCAAGGGGAACCCCTAGGATTTTTGCCAAAAATCGATCCAAAATTTTTTTTGGAGGATTTTAGGAATCCTTGGATGCAGATCGACGGCGAAGGGATCCCCGATTCCCAAATGGCATCCCTTTTCACGATCCAGTGCGAAATAGCCAAGATATTCGCCAAAAACTGAGGAAAATCCGAATTCGCACTTTTCCAAGGGGAACCCCTAGGATTTTTGCCAAAAATCGATCCAAAATTTTGTTTGGAGGATTTTAGGAATCCTTGGATGCAGATCGACGGCGAAAGGATCCCCGATTCCCAAATGGCATCCCTTTTCACGATCCGGTGCGAAATAGCCAAGATATTCGCCAAAAACTGAGGAAAATCCGAATTCGCACTTTTCCAAGGGGAACCCCTAGGACTTTTGCCAAAAATCGATCCAAAATTTTTTTTGGAGGATTTTAGGAATCCTTGGATGCAGATCGACGGCGAAGGGATCCCCGATTCCCAAATGGCATCCCTTTTCACGATCCGGTGCGAAATAGCCAAGATATTCGCCAAAAACTGAGGAAAATCCGAATTCGCACTTTTCCAAGGGGAACCCCCAGGATTTTTGCCAAAAATCGATCCAAAATTTTTTTTGGAGGATTTTAGGAATCCTTGGATGCAGATCGACGGCGAAAGGATCCCCGATTCCCAAATGGCATCCCTTTTCACGATCCGGTGCGAAATAGCCAAGATATTCGCCAAAAACTGAGGAAAACCCGAATTCGCACTTTTCCAAGGGGAACCCCTAGGATTTTTGCCAAAAATCGATCCAAAATTTTTTTTGGAGGATTTTAGGAATCCTTGGATGCAGATCGACGGCGAAGGGATTTCCGATTCCCAAATGGCATCCCTTTTCACGATCCGGTGCGAAATAGCCAAGATATTCGCCAAAAACTGCGGAAAATCCGAATTCGCACTTTTCCAAGGGGAACCCCCAGGATTTTTGCCAAAAATCGATCCAAAATTTTGTTTGGAGGATTTTAGGAATCCTTGGATGCAGATCGACGGCGAAAGGATCCCCGATTCCCAAATGGCATCCCTTTTCACGATCCGGTGCGAAATAGCCAAGATATTCGCCAAAAACTGAGGAAAATCCGAATTCGCACTTTTCCAAGGGGAACCCCTAGGATTTTTGCCAAAAATCGATCCAAAATTTTTTTTGGAGGATTTTAGGAATCCTTGGATGCAGATCGACGGCGAAGGGATCCCCGATTCCCAAATGGCATCCCTTTTCACGATCCAGTGCGAAATAGCCAAGATATTCGCCAAAAACTGAGGAAAATCCGAATTCGCACTTTTCCAAGGGGAACCCCCAGGATTTTTGCCAAAAATCGATCCAAAATTTTGTTTGGAGGATTTTAGGAATCCTTGGATGCAGATCGACGGCGAAAGGATCCCCGATTCCCAAATGGCATCCTTTTCACGATCCGGTGCGAAATAGCCAAGATATTCGCCAAAAACTGAGGAAAATCCGAATTCGCACTTTTCCAAGGGGAACCCCTAGGATTTTTGCCAAAAATCGATCCAAAATTTTTTTTGGAGGATTTTAGGAATCCTTGGATGCAGATCGACGGCGAAGGGATCCCCGATTCCCAAATGGCATCCCTTTTCACGATCCGGTGCGAAATAGCCAAGATATTCGCCAAAAACTGAGGAAAATCCGAATTCGCACTTTTCCAAGGGGAACCCCCAGGATTTTTGCCAAAAATCGATCCAAAATTTTTTTTGGAGGATTTTAGGAATCCTTGGATGCAGATCGACGGCGAAAGGATCCCCGATTCCCAAATGGCATCCCTTTTCACGATCCGGTGCGAAATAGCCAAGATATTCGCCAAAAACTGAGGAAAACCCGAATTCGCACTTTTCCAAGGGGAACCCCTAGGATTTTTGCCAAAAATCGATCCAAAATTTTTTTTGGAGGATTTTAGGAATCCTTGGATGCAGATCGACGGCGAAAGGATCCCCGATTCCCAAATGGCATCCCTTTTCACGATCCGGTGCGAAATAGCCAAGATATTCGCCAAAAACTGAGGAAAATCCGAATTCGCACTTTTCCAAGGGGAACCCCCAGGATTTTTGCCAAAAATCGATCCAAAATTTTGTTTGGAGGATTTTAGGAATCCTTGGATGCAGATCGACGGCGAAAGGATCCCCGATTCCCAAATGGCATCCCTTTTCACGATCCGGTGCGAAATAGCCAAGATATTCGCCAAAAACTGAGGAAAATCCGAATTCGCACTTTTCCAAGGGGAACCCCCAGGATTTTTGCCAAAAATCGATCCAAAATTTTGTTTGGAGGATTTTAGGAATCCTTGGATGCAGATCGACGGCGAAAGGATCCCCGATTCCCAAATGGCATCCCTTTTCACGATCCGGTGCGAAATAGCCAAGATATTCGCCAAAAACTGAGGAAAACCCGAATTCGCACTTTTCCAAGGGGAACCCCTAGGATTTTTGCCAAAAATCGATCCAAAATTTTTTTTGGAGGATTTTAGGAATCCTTGGATGCAGATCGACGGCGAAAGGATCCCCGATTCCCAAATGGCATCCCTTTTCACGATCCGGTGCGAAATAGCCAAGATATTCGCCAAAAACTGAGGAAAATCCGAATTCGCACTTTTCCAAGGGGAACCCCCAGGATTTTTGCCAAAAATCGATCCAAAATTTTGTTTGGAGGATTTTAGGAATCCTTGGATGCAGATCGACGGCGAAAGGATCCCCGATTCCCAAATGGCATCCCTTTTCACGATCCGGTGCGAAATAGCCAAGATATTCGCCAAAAACTGAGGAAAATCCGAATTCGCACTTTTCCAAGGGGAACCCCTAGGATTTTTGCCAAAAATCGATCCAAAATTTTTTTTGGAGGATTTTAGGAATCCTTGGATGCAGATCGACGGCGAAGGGATCCCCGATTCCCAAATGGCATCCCTTTTCACGATCCGGTGCGAAATAGCCAAGATATTCGCCAAAAACTGAGGAAAATCCGAATTCGCACTTTTCCAAGGGGAACCCCCAGGATTTTTGCCAAAAATCGATCCAAAATTTTGTTTGGAGGATTTTAGGAATCCTTGGATGCAGATCGACGGCGAAAGGATCCCCGATTCCCAAATGGCATCCCTTTTCACGATCCGGTGCGAAATAGCCAAGATATTCGCCAAAAACTGAGGAAAACCCGAATTCGCACTTTTCCAAGGGGAACCCCCAGGATTTTTGCCAAAAATCGATCCAAAATTTTGTTTGGAGGATTTTAGGAATCCTTGGATGCAGATCGACGGCGAAGGGATCCCCGATTCCCAAATGGCATCCCTTTTCACGATCCGGTGCGAAATAGCCAAGATATTCGCCAAAAACTGAGGAAAATCCGAATTCGCACTTTTCCAAGGGGAACCCCCAGGATTTTTGCCAAAAATCGATCCAAAATTTTGTTTGGAGGATTTTAGGAATCCTTGGATGCAGATCGACGGCGAAGGGATCCCCGATTCCCAAATGGCATCCCTTTTCACGATCCGGTGCGAAATAGCCAAGATATTCGCCAAAAACTGAGGAAAATCCGAATTCGCACTTTTCCAAGGGGAACCCCCAAGATTTTTGCCAAAAATCGATCCAAAATTTTGTTTGGAGGATTTTAGGAATCCTTGGATGCAGATCGACGGCGAAAGGATCCCCGATTCCCAAATGGCATCCCTTTTCACGATCCGGTGCGAAATAGCCAAGATATTCGCCAAAAACTGAGGAAAATCCGAATTCGCACTTTTCCAAGGGGAACCCCCAGGATTTTTGCCAAAAATCGATCCAAAATTTTGTTTGGAGGATTTTAGGAATCCTTGGATGCAGATCGACGGCGAAGGGATCCCCGATTCCCAAATGGCATCCCTTTTCACGATCCGGTGCGAAATAGCCAAGATATTCGCCAAAAACTGAGGAAAATCCGAATTCGCACTTTTCCAAGGGGAACCCCTAGGATTTTTGCCAAAAATCGATCCAAAATTTTTTTTGGAGGATTTTAGGAATCCTTGGATGCAGATCGACGGCGAAGGGATCCCCGATTCCCAAATGGCATCCCTTTTCACGATCCGGTGCGAAATAGCCAAGATATTCGCAAAAACTGAGGAAAACCCGAATTCGCACTTTTCCAAGGGGAACCCCCAGGATTTTTTGCCAAAAATCGATCCAAAATTTTGTTTGGAGGATTTTAGGAATCCTTGGATGCAGATCGACGGCGAAAGGATCCCCGATTCCCAAATGGCATCCCTTTTCACGATCCGGTGCGAAATAGCCAAGATATTCGCCAAAAACTGAGGAAAATCCGAATTCGCACTTTTCCAAGGGGAACCCCTAGGATTTTTGCCAAAAATCGATCCAAAATTTTTTTTGGAGGATTTTAGGAATCCTTGGATGCAGATCGACGGCGAAAGGATCCCCGATTCCCAAATGGCATCCCTTTTCACGATCCGGTGCGAAATAGCCAAGATATTCGCCAAAAACTGAGGAAAATCCGAATTCGCACTTTTCCAAGGGGAACCCCTAGGATTTTTGCCAAAAATCGATCCAAAATTTTTTTTTGACGATTTTAGGAATCCTTGGATGCAGATCGACGGCGAAGGGATCCCCGATTCCCAAATGGCATCCCTTTTCACGATCCGGTGCGAAATAGCCAAGATATTCGCCAAAAACTGAGGAAAATCCGAATTCGCACTTTTCCAAGGGGAACCCCCAGGATTTTTGCCAAAAATCGATCCAAAATTTTGTTTGGAGGATTTTAGGAATCCTTGGATGCAGATCGACGGCGAAAGGATCCCCGATTCCCAAATGGCATCCCTTTTCACGATCCGGTGCGAAATAGCCAAGATATTCGCCAAAAACTGAGGAAAACCCGAATTCGCACTTTTCCAAGGGGAACCCCCAGGATTTTTGCCAAAAATCGATCCAAAACTTTTTTTGGAGGATTTTAGGAATCCTTGGATGCAGATCGACGGCGAAAGGATCCCCGATTCCCAAATGGCATCCTTTTCACGATCCGGTGCGAAATAGCCAAGATATTCGCCAAAAACTGAGGAAAATCCGAATTCGCACTTTTCCAAGGGGAACCCCCAGGATTTTTGCCAAAAATCGATCCAAAATTTTGTTTGGAGGATTTTAGGAATCCTTGGATGCAGATCGACGGCGAAGGGATCCCCGATTCCCAAATGGCATCCCTTTTCACGATCCGGTGCGAAATAGCCAAGATATTCGCCAAAAACTGAGGAAAATCCGAATTCGCACTTTTCCAAGGGGAACCCCTAGGATTTTTGCCAAAAATCGATCCAAAATTTTTTTTGGAGGATTTTAGGAATCCTTGGATGCAGATCGACGGCGAAAGGATCCCCGATTCCCAAATGGCATCCCTTTTCACGATCCGGTGCGAAATAGCCAAGATATTCGCCAAAAACTGAGGAAAATCCGAATTCGCACTTTTCCAAGGGGAACCCCTAGGATTTTTGCCAAAAATCGATCCAAAATTTTTTTTTGACGATTTTAGGAATCCTTGGATGCAGATCGACGGCGAAGGGATCCCCGATTCCCAAATGGCATCCCTTTTCACGATCCGGTGCGAAATAGCCAAGATATTCGCCAAAAACTGAGGAAAATCCGAATTCGCACTTTTCCAAGGGGAACCCCCAGGATTTTTGCCAAAAATCGATCCAAAATTTTGTTTGGAGGATTTTAGGAATCCTTGGATGCAGATCGACGGCGAAAGGATCCCCGATTCCCAAATGGCATCCCTTTTCACGATCCGGTGCGAAATAGCCAAGATATTCGCCAAAAACTGAGGAAAACCCGAATTCGCACTTTTCCAAGGGGAACCCCCAGGATTTTTGCCAAAAATCGATCCAAAACTTTTTTTGGAGGATTTTAGGAATCCTTGGATGCAGATCGACGGCGAAAGGATCCCCGATTCCCAAATGGCATCCTTTTCACGATCCGGTGCGAAATAGCCAAGATATTCGCCAAAAACTGAGGAAAATCCGAATTCGCACTTTTCCAAGGGGAACCCCCAGGATTTTTGCCAAAAATCGATCCAAAATTTTGTTTGGAGGATTTTAGGAATCCTTGGATGCAGATCGACGGCGAAGGGATCCCCGATTCCCAAATGGCATCCCTTTTCACGATCCGGTGCGAAATAGCCAAGATATTCGCCAAAAACTGAGGAAAATCCGAATTCGCACTTTTCCAAGGGGAACCCCCAGGATTTTTGCCAAAAATCGATCCAAAATTTTTTTTGGAGGATTTTAGGAATCCTTGGATGCAGATCGACGGCGAAAGGATCCCCGATTCCCAAATGGCATCCCTTTTCACGATCCGGTGCGAAATAGCCAAGATATTCGCCAAAAACTGAGGAAAACCCGAATTCGCACTTTTCCAAGGGGAACCCCCAGGATTTTTGCCAAAAATCGATCCAAAATTTTGTTTGGAGGATTTTAGGAATCCTTGGATGCAGATCGACGGCGAAGGGATCCCCGATTCCCAAATGGCATCCCTTTTCACGATCCGGTGCGAAATAGCCAAGATATTCGCCAAAAACTGAGGAAAATCCGAATTCGCACTTTTCCAAGGGGAACCCCCAGGATTTTTGCCAAAAATCGATCCAAAATTTTTTTTGGAGGATTTTAGGAATCCTTGGATGCAGATCGACGGCGAAAGGATCCCCGATTCCCAAATGGCATCCCTTTTCACGATCCGGTGCGAAATAGCCAAGATATTCGCCAAAAACTGACGAAAACCCGAATTCGCACTTTTCCAAGGGGAACCCCCAGGATTTTTGCCAAAAAATCGAACCAAAATTTTTTTTGAGGATTTTAGGAATCTTTGGATGCAGATCGACGGCGAAAGGATCCCCGATTCCCAAATGGCATCCCTTTTCACGATCCGGTGCGAAATAGCCAAGATATTCACCAAAAACTGAGGAAAACCCGAATTCGCACTTTTCGAAGGGGAACCCCCTTCGAAAAGGGATACCATTTATGAATCGTAGATCCTTTGCCCGCCAATCTGCATCCCAAGATCTGTAAAAAACCCAAAATAAAAAATTGGCCCAGGTTCTGGCCAAAATCTTGATGGTACCCCTTGGAAAAGTGATAATTCTTGCTTTTGGCCAGTTTTTAGTGAATATCTTAACTATTTCGCAACCGATTCAGGTTCTGGCCAAAATCTTGATGGTACCCCTTGGAAAAGTGATAATTCTTGCTTTTGGCCAGTTTTTAGTGAATATCTTAACTATTTCGCAACCGATTCAAAAACGGAATACCATTTATGAATCGTAGATCCTTTGCCCGCCAACCTGCATCCCAAGATCTGTAAAAAACCCAAAATAAAAAATTGGCCCAGGTTCTGGCCAAAATCTTGATGGTACCCCTTGGAAAAGTGATAATTCTTGCTTTTGGCCAGTTTTTAGTGAATATCTTAACTATTTCGCAACCGATTCAGGTTCTGGCCAAAATCTTGATGGTACCCCTTGGAAAAGTGCTAATTCTTGCTTTTGGCCAGTTTTTAGTGAATATCTTAACTATTTCGCAACCGATTTAAAAACGGAATACCATTTGTGAATCGTAGATCCTTTGCCCGCCATTCTGCATCCCAAGATCTGTAAAAAACCCAAAATAAAAAATTGGCCCAGGTTCTGGCCAAAATCTTGATGGTACCCCTTGGAAAAGTGATAATTCTTGCTTTTGGCCAGTTTTTAGTGAATATCTTAACTATTTCGCAACCGATTCAGGTTCTGGCCAAAATCTTGATGGTACCCCTTGGAAAAGTGCTAATTCTTGCTTTTGGCCAGTTTTTAGTGAATATCTTAACTATTTCGCAACCGATTTAAAAACGGAATACCATTTGTGAATCGTAGATCCTTTGCCCGCCATTCTGCATCCCAAGATCTGTAAAAAACCCAAAATAAAAAATTGGCCCAGGTTCTGGCCAAAATCTTGATGGTACCCCTTGGAAAAGTGCTAATTCTTGCTTTTGGCCAGTTTTTAGTGAATATCTTAACTATTTCGCAACCGATTCAAAAACGGAATACCATTTATGAATCGTAGATCCTTTGCCCGCCAATCTGCATCCCAAGATCTGTAAAAAACCCAAAATAAAAAATTGGCCCAGGTTCTGGCCAAAATCTTGATGGTACCCCTTGGAAAAGTGACAATTCTTGCTTTTGGCCAGTTTTAAGTGAATATCTTAACTATTTCGCAACCGATTCAAAAACGGAATACCATTTATGAATCGTAGATCCTTTGCCCGCCAACCTGCATCCCAAGATCTGTAAAAAACCCAAAATAAAAAATTGGCCCAGGTTCTGGCCAAAATCTTGATGGTACCCCTTGGAAAAGTGCTAATTCTTGCTTTTGGCCAGTTTTTAGTGAATATCTTAACTATTTCGCAACCGATTCAAAAACGGAATACCATTTATGAATCGTAGATCCTTTGTCCACCAATCTGCATCCCAAGATCTGTTAAAAACCCAAAATAAAAAATTGGCCCAGGTTCTGGCCAAAATCTTGATGGTACCCCTTGGAAAAGTGATAATTCTTGCTTTTGGCCAGTTTTTAGTGAATATCTTAACTATTTCGCAACCGATTCAGGTTCTGGCCAAAATCTTGATGGTACCCCTTGGAAAAGTGCTAATTCTTGCTTTTGGCCAGTTTTTAGTGAATATCTTAACTATTTCGCAACCGATTCAAAAACGGAATACCATTTATGAATCGTAGATCCTTTGCCCGCCAATCTGCATCCCGAGATCTGTAAAAAACCCAAAATAAAAAATTGGCCCCGGTTCTGGTCAAAATCTTGATGGTACCCCTTGGAAAAGTGATAATTCTTGCTTTTGGCCAGTTTTTAGTGAATATCTTAACTATTTCGCAACCAATTCAAAAACGGAATACCATTTATGAATCGTAGATCCTTTGCCCGCCAATCTGCATCCCAAGATCTGTAAAAAACCCAAAATAAAAAATTGGCCCAGGTTCTGGCCAAAATCTTGATGGTACCCCTTGGAAAAGTGATAATTCTTGCTTTTGGCCAGTTTTTAGTGAATATCTTAACTATTTCGCAACCAATTCAAAAACGGAATACCATTTATGAATCGTAGATCTTTTGCCCGCCAATCTGCATCCCAAGATCTGTAAAAAACCCAAAATAAAAAATTGGCCCAGGTTCTGGCCAAAATCTTGATGGTACCCCTTGGAAAAGTGATAATTCTTGCTTTTGGCCAGTTTTTAGTGAATATCTTAACTATTTCGCAACCGATTCAAAAACGGAATACCATTTATGAATCGTAGATCTTTTGCCCGCCAATCTGCATCCCAAGATCTGTAAAAAACCCAAAATAAAAAATTGGCCCAGGTTCTGGCCAAAATCTTGATGGTACCCCTTGGAAAAAAGCTAATTCTTGCTTTTGGCCAGTTTTTAGTGAATATCTTAACTATTTCGCAACCGATTCAAAAACGGAATACCATTTATGAATCGTAGATCCTTTGCCCGCCAATCTGCATCCCAAGATCTGTAAAAAACCCAAAATAAAAAATTGGCCCAGGTTCTGGCCAAAATCTTGATGGTACCCCTTGGAAAAGTGATAATTCTTACTTTTGGCCAGTTTTTAGTGAATATCTTAACTATTTCGCAACCGATTCAAAAACGGAATACTATTTATGAATCGTAGATCCTTTGCCCGCCATTCTGCATCCCAAGATCTGTAAAAAACCCAAAATAAATATTGGCCCAGGTTCTGGCCAAAATCTTGATGGTACCCCTTGGAAAAGTGATAATTCTTGCTTTTGGCCAGTTTTTAGTGAATATCTTAACTATTTCGCAACCGATTTAAAAACGGAATACTATTTATGAATCGTAGATCCTTTGCCCGCCATTCTGCATCCCAAGATCTGTAAAAAACCCAAAATAAAAAATTGGCCCAGGTTCTGGTCAAAATCTTGATGGTACCCCTTGGAAAAAAGCTAATTCTTGCTTTTGGCCAGTTTTTAGTGAATATCTTAACTATTTCGCAACCGATTCAAAAACGGAATACCATTTATGAATCGTAGATCCTTTGCCCGCCAATCTGCATCCCAAGATCTGTAAAAAACCCAAAATAAAAAATTGGCCCAGGTTCTGGCCAAAATCTTGATGGTACCCCTTGGAAAAGTGCTAATTCTTGCTTTTGGCCAGTTTTTAGTGAATATCTTAACTATTTCGCAACCGATTCAAAAACGGAATACCATTTATGAATCGTAGATCCTTTGCCCGCCAATCTGCATCCCAAGATCTGTAAAAAACCCAAAATAAAAAATTGGCCCAGGTTCTGGCCAAAATCTTGATGGTACCCCTTGGAAAAGTGATAATTCTTGCTTTTGGCCAGTTTTTAGTGAATATCTTAACTATTTCGCAACCGATTCAAAAACGGAATACCATTTATGAATCGTAGATCCTTTGCCCGCCAATCTGCATCCCAAGATCTGTAAAAAACCCAAAATAAAAAATTGGCCCAGGTTCTGGCCAAAATCTTGATGGTACCCCTTGGAAAAGTGATAATTCTTGCTTTTGGCCAGTTTTTAGTGAATATCTTAACTATTTCGCAACCGATTCAAAAACGGAATACCATTTATGAATCGTAGATCCTTTGCCCGCCACAGGTTCTGGCCAAAATCTTGATGGTACCCCTTGGAAAAGTGCTAATTCTTGCTTTTGGCCAGTTTTTAGTGAATATCTTAACTATTTCGCAACCGATTTAAAAACGGAATACCATTTGTGAATCGTAGATCCTTTGCCCGCCATTCTGCATCCCAAGATCTGTAAAAAACCCAAAATAAAAAATTGGCCCAGGTTCTGGCCAAAATCTTGATGGTACCCCTTGGAAAAGTGATAATTCTTGCTTTTGGCCAGTTTTTAGTGAATATCTTAACTATTTCGCAACCGATTCAAAAACGGAATACCATTTATGAATCGTAGATCCTTTGCCCGCCAATCTGCATCCCAAGATCTGTAAAAAACCCAAAATAAAAAATTGGCCCAGGTTCTGGCCAAAATCTTGATGGTACCCCTTGGAAAAGTGATAATTCTTGCTTTTGGCCAGTTTTTAGTGAATATCTTAACTATTTCGCAACCGATTCAAAAACGGAATACCATTTATGAATCGTAGATCCTTTGCCCGCCAATCTGCATCCCAAGATCTGTAAAAAACCCAAAATAAAAAATTGGCCCAGGTTCTGGCCAAAATCTTGATGGTACCCCTTGGAAAAGTGCTAATTCTTGCTTTTGGCCAGTTTTTAGTGAATATCTTAACTATTTCGCAACCGATTCAAAAACGGAATACCATTTATGAATCGTAGATCCTTTGCCCGCCAACCTGCATCCCAAGATCTGTAAAAAACCCAAAATAAAAAATTGGCCCAGGTTCTGGCCAAAATCTTGATGGTACCCCTTGGAAAAGTGCTAATTCTTGCTTTTGGCCAGTTTTTAGTGAATATCTTAACTATTTCGCAACCGATTCAAAAACGGAATACCATTTATGAATCGTAGATCCTTTGTCCACCAATCTGCATCCCAAGATCTGTTAAAAACCCAAAATAAAAAATTGGCCCAGGTTCTGGCCAAAATCTTGATGGTACCCCTTGGAAAAGTGATAATTCTTGCTTTTGGCCAGTTTTTAGTGAATATCTTAACTATTTCGCAACCGATTCAAAAACGGAATACCATTTATGAATCGTAGATCCTTTGCCCGCCAACCTGCATCCCAAGATCTGTTAAAAACCCAAAATAAAAAATTGGCCCAGGTTCTGGCCAAAATCTTGATGGTACCCCTTGGAAAAGTGATAATTCTTGCTTTTGGCCAGTTTTTAGTGAATATCTTAACTATTTCGCAACCGATTCAAAAACGGAATACCATTTATGAATCGTAGATCCTTTGCCCGCCAACCTGCATCCCAAGATCTGTAAAAAACCCAAAATAAAAAATTGGCCCAGGTTCTGGCCAAAATCTTGATGGTACCCCTTGGAAAAGTGATAATTCTTGCTTTTGGCCAGTTTTTAGTGAATATCTTAACTATTTCGCAACCGATTCAAAAACGGAATACCATTTATGAATCGTAGATCCTTTGTCCACCAATCTGCATCCCAAGATCTGTTAAAAACCCAAAATAAAAAATTGGCCCAGGTTCTGGCCAAAATCTTGATGGTACCCCTTGGAAAAGTGATAATTCTTGCTTTTGGCCAGTTTTTAGTGAATATCTTAACTATTTCGCAACCGATTCAAAAACGGAATACCATTTATGAATCGTAGATCTTTTGCCCGCCAATCTGCACCCCAAGATCTGTAAAAAACCCAAAATAAAAAATTGGCCCAGGTTCTGGCCAAAATCTTGATGGTACCCCTTGGAAAAGTGATAATTCTTGCTTTTGGCCAGTTTTTAGTGAATATCTTAACTATTTCGCAACCGATTCAAAAACGGAATACCATTTATGAATCGTAGATCCTTTGTCCACCAATCTGCATCCCAAGATCTGTTAAAAACCCAAAATAAAAAATTGGCCCAGGTTCTGGCCAAAATCTTGATGGTACCCCTTGGAAAAGTGATAATTCTTGCTTTTGGCCAGTTTTTAGTGAATATCTTAACTATTTCGCAACCGATTCAAAAACGGAATACCATTTATGAATCGTAGATCCTTTGCCCGCCAACCTGCATCCCAAGATCTGTAAAAAACCCAAAATAAAAAATTGGCCCAGGTTCTGGCCAAAAATCTTGATGGTACCCCTTGGAAAAGTGATAATTCTTGCTTTTGGCCAGTTTTTAGTGAATATCTTAACTATTTCGCAACCGATTCAAAAACGGAATACCATTTATGAATCGTAGATCCTTTGCCCGCCATTCTGCATCCCAAGATCTGTAAAAAACCTAAAATAAAAAATTGGCCCAGGTTCTGGCCAAAATCTTGATGGTACCCCTTGGAAAAGTGATAATTCTTGCTTTTGGCCAGTTTTTAGTGAATATCTTTACTATTTCGCAACCGATTCAAAAACGGAATACCATTTATAAATCGTAGATCCTTTGCTCGCCATTCTGCAACCTTGGATCTCTAAAGTGATTGTCCGTTTTCAAATAGATTGCAAAGCGGAAAGTACGAATTATAATATTGAGCTCTAATTCTCATCCTAGTTTTATGATAAATCTCGGAAGACTCTAAAATGTATCCTCTATAAGTGCCAGTACAATCTTAGAACAACAATGTATCTTAAATCTATCTACACCTATCTGCAACCACAAACCATAATGACCTGAGCAAGTATTTTAAAGAATAAAGCACTTTGCCAAGTTCGCAATTGTATTCCCGAATCGAAGTACCCAGGCATTATGGCCACTGAAGCGTGGGAGAAACGGGGCTGGAGGGGCAGACGCGGCAGGAGGAGCTAGTTGTGCCACCCAAGGAAGTTAAGCCCCGAAATGCATACATAAAAATCATCCTAGATGGTGTGGCTGTGGATGTCTTGGCCAGAGCGTTGACACACATGCATGCCAAATGAGTTTTGGGGGGCTGGAAGGAGCTGGCTTCGTTCAGGCTTCAAAGAGGATGATGATGAGGAGGAGAAGGGTTTGTCTGAATTTGCCAAAAGATTTGGCCCTAAACCCTCACTCCGTGGCTCGCCCTGAGCAGCTGCAGCTGCACTGGATTTAAGTGAAATGCTTGGGCTCGTGCCTCAGTAACCGAACTGCTACTGCAACTTGCTACTGCAACTGCCAGCGGCAATGCCTCAGCCTCAGCCTCAGCCTCAGACTTGTGCCTTGTGCTCCTGCTACTGCTACTGCCTTGTGCATCTATCCTGCACCTGCAGTTAAATATTCAAATTTATACAAAGCATCTTCAGGTGCTCGTTGAGCAGTTGTGTGTTGCCTGTTTACCAACTACAAACTATGTGTCAACAGCGGCTCAGGCCGAGACAGATGAAGAAAGCATCCTGTGCTCCTTCTGCTTCTCCTTCTGCCGGCATAGCTCCTGCTGCATTATTTATCTTCAACACAAGCTGGGCGGACACAGGGGGCGTGGCACTCACCTGAACGGGTCGAGGCTGTTTTGGGGGGGCTGCTCTCCATTTTCTGCATTTCAATTACAGACTTGCAGGCATCCTCATCCTCATCGTCGTCCTCGTCCTCATCCTTACCTTCCATCATCGTCCTTGTCGTCTTTCCAGTCATCAGTATGCGTTGCTGCACCAAGAGCTGTTTTCTAGCCTAGACCTGACACCCAGCCAAAAAAAAAAAAGAAAACAAAAAAAAATGCTGGGAAGAAGTGCCAAAAGTCAAAGTCCCCCCAGCAGTTTCGATACGGAATATTAAAATGGAACAACAAAGCAAACAAAATGCTGAAAAAAATTCAAAAAGGAAGGATCAGGAAGGATCTGACTTAATGAAATTACAATAGAAACTTTATAAATACAATTTTCCAAAAAAATATTCCAAATAATGAAGATTCTGATCATAAAAGTTTGGGGTTGTCTAGAAAATTGGATGGTACTTTCAAGTACTAAGCGGTTTCATTTGAAAAACAGATTCAAAATTTCAAAAAAAATTTTTGTATTTATGTATTATAATCTTATACCTTACCTTTAAGACCTTGCTCCTGAAAACTTTCCAAAAAAGTTCTGAAACAGAAACCTAAAACCCAAAAACTTTATCCATAAATAAAAACACTTTGATATTTTTTCACATTTAGTTTTCATATTCATTTATTTATTTTTAATTAATTCATTAGTTTTTATTTATTCTTAGACCCTTGATATCCTCAGAAGTTGTGTTGTGTGTGTGGTTTTCTTATTTTTTTTTTTGTTTTGGTTTATTTTTATAGCTTTTCGCATTTTTTTTTTTTGTTTCTTTATATATATATTTTTGTATATATATATATATATATATATATTTAATATAGTTCAACTTAATACGCTTAAAATATTCTCGTTTCGCGCTGAAATCATTATTACATATATGGTATATCATTATCATTATTGCAATAATTATCATAATCGTTATGTCATTTTTTTTTACTGTTTTTCTTTTTCTTGCTGTTGGTAATATAATGCCATATATAATTGTTCATTTACCGTTAGATATATATATGTATATATATGCATATGCCTAGGGGATCTAGGTGATGAATGGGATTTTGGGTTATCGTTTATCGTTTTGCTTTAGCCATTTGAAGAGGGGGCGGGTCGGAGTGGGGCAGGGCAGGGCAGGAGGTGTTATCGGTTTGAAGCAGACACACCCACCTACCGACTAGCACATCCCCCATACCATCCATCCACCACACAGCCCTCCAGCCTCCCCCCAGCCGGCCATACTCCACTAAGCTTACACAGACAAAAAAAAATGTTAGGGTTCTCTCGTTTTCGTTATCGTTAATCGTTATCGATTTTGGTTTTTTGTTTAGTTTTTAGTTTGAATTTGCCCTACAATATTTTGCCTCGGTTTATTTACTATTTTGTGAATTACATAGTTCGATATACTACAGATTCTCGAGGGCAAGGCGACCCACTGCTATTTTTTCTAATAAATATAATTTTTGTTTTGTTTTTCATTATTTTTTTAATATTAAGTGTTTTAACTTTTGCTGCCTTTTGGTTGGTTTATTTTCCATTTACCATTTACCTTTGTTTATTTGTTTATTTATTATATCTCATAAATTCTTGTTGTTGCTAAATTTTGTTGTTTGCTTTGCTGTCGAGTGCTTTTTCTGTATTTTTGTATTTCTAGTATTTCTAGTATTTTGTATCGTGTCTGTTTCTGTAGAGCGGTGTGTGTAAGTGTTGTTCTGTTCCAGTGGCTTAGCTTGTGGTATTTATTCTGTTTGTCTGTCTGTCTGTGGTGTGAAAAACGTTTAAATGTTAATTTATCTCAATTGTTTCCCTGTTTCTTTATTTGCTAATATTTCCACATCCATTCCCAGCATGATTTTCGTCCTTTATCGACTTTACCATTAGCTTTTTGGATGTTTCAAGATGAAGTTGGTGTAGCTCTAACATAAATACACTAAAATACTAGGTTTCATCCAGTTATGTACATATAAATATTTGTTTTGCTGCTTGCTCTTCTTAATTTCTTTTGGTTTTTTATTTTTATTTTTGTAGGTTTTTAATTCATTTCAAGCCATTTCATAGTATGCTCTAGTTCATAATATTAATTTTTAGTGTGCCATTTATTTATCTTTTATTTTATTTCATATATTTTTTTTTTTTGCTTTTGAAGCAGTTTCATTTTGTTTTTTTTTTTTGTTGTTGCTTTTTGTTTTGTATTCATTTTTGCCAAATCTAATAGGTAACTGACTCCTGCTCTTTTTTCGAATTGTTTTGGTTTGCCAATCAACGAAACGGAAACGGAAACGAATCAAAAACCAGATGGGAGAAAATTCGAGCGGAAAGTACAGTGGTACCCCGCACACATCGTACATCGTACATCTACATAGCACTAATCGTACACATATACACTCATATATCCATATATATTTATGTATATTATCCAATAGTTTGTCTCGTTTTATTTTACATCTAGTTAGGCGCGACAACGATGAAGAAAAAAAAAGCACAAAAAAATGTCTGTATTATTATTAAATTTTTGTTTTTTTTTTTACTTTAATATAATATCTATGTAGATTACGATGCAGGGTGCCATATACGATATAACACTAGTTTACCTTGATTAGCCTTAGTATATACACAGATATTCCGCACTCGCCTGCCTCTCTTTCATATTTTTTGATATAACGCTTCATCTCACACGGACACCCTCTCGCAAGCGGACACTGACAACTGACACTCATACGGACACTCACTTGCTCTAAGCTGCGTTCTACTTGGCTGGCTCGTATTTTGTTTAGTATTTTTTTTTCCTTATAATTCAGTATTCTTTCGAGTATCTCCGATCGATCGCTTTTTTGGCCTCGTTTGTTAGTGGTCTGGTTTTTTGGGTTGGTAATTTTTATAAAATTTCGTTTTCTTGCTTTTTTGTTCGCAACTAATTCAGCAATCTTTTTGTTTTCCTTCCATCTACGGATTCTTTTTTTTTTTGTAATATTTTTTTTTAGTTTTTAGCAATTATTGGCTTAAGTTCTAGGAGGCAAGGAAACACGATACACCCCACTTAGACTTCCCAACTATAGGACCTACAATTATAGTTGTGTGGCAATAAATTCGATAAGCACCAATTCATGGAAAACAATTGAAATTCGAGCTGTAGCAAAGGTTTCGTCTTTAGGACTCATTTTTTGTTTTGTCAAGCGAAGCGAATTGATAATTTTCAAAATAATTCGACTTTAATTGGCATCTCTAATTAGTGCGGAAACGGTCATCCCAATATATCCCAATCTCAATCTGGTCTGCTGGCGATAATGGCGATTTCAATTGGACGGAAACAATTTTGTTAGTTCGAGTTTCAAGGTTCCCAGCTGAAATCATATATATCTCTATATATTCAGTTTCCGCTCCATTTTCGGTTTCTTCTTGTTTTTTTTTTTTTTGTAATACTGGTTTTTATTTATTCTTTATTTTGCTGTTAAGCTTTATTTGAGAGTGAGTTTATTGGGCCGCATTGAGCTGGGTGGTTTCTCGAAGAAGCAGACTTACAAATAATAACAAAACATTTCACAATTCTCATACAATAATAGCATTAATACGTATCATTAAAATTAATTCGATTTAATACGACTCCACTTCGATTTTAAATATTTTTTGTGTGGTTTCTCCTCCCGTTACCCTTGCCTCGGCCACGAACAATAGTTATGAATAAATTAATTAATTAAGTAGGACAAAAAAACTTAAACTTATCTATCAGGACATTACAGCTATAGGTTTCTCTCTATAAATATGTGTGTGTGTTTCTCAATTAATTGTATGTATATATTTATATATATTTATTTATATCCATTCATATAATTTAATAAAAAAAAAACATTTTTTTGCCTAGCAGCTAGATTTTTGTTCCATTTTTTTTAAATTTAATAATTAGGTTAATCGTTTTTTTTTGTTTCCTCTTCTCTTAAGATTTCTTAATTTTTTTTTGCAGAATGAATTTTTGAAGCTGACACTGTGCAAAGCAAATGAGAGAAAGCTTTCGCTAAGCAAAAATCTCCCACAACCCCAGAACTGGTTGTTTAGTGTAGGCTGTATGTGTGTGTTTTTGGTCTCCCAGCCGTCCATCCCGCCCCGCCCCATCTCTGCCTCGTATATGTACAATCTGTGGTTGGGTGGATCCGTCAGGATCGGCTTTATGTCCGTCGGTCAGTCCCCGTGGGTGGTATGTGGTATGTGGTGTGGGTTTTGTGTTTTTTTGTTTAAAACTATGCCAGTCTCAAAAAGCTCGAGTACCACGAAAAAAAGATACACCTTCGTTCCAGATCGTCCCCCCTCCCCCTGTTCTAATATGTAGTCCCCCCCCTAAATAGCCCCGCTCCCCCCTTATTGTGGTGAGTATGCATGTACATATGTCGGTAAGTATGGTACGCATTATGCTTCATATGACTACTACACTATGCTATCCTTTATATATATATCTGTATATCTATAACTCTTGTATCCGTGCTTCTATCTGTATCTGTATCGGTATCTGTATCTTTAGCTGACGACACACACACACACACACATATACACGCACATGCAGCTACATGGGATTATGTTGGCATGTCGCTTCCTCTTCCTCATCTTTCCATTATCCTTCTATTTTCTCTAGTGGCTAACAATAAAAAAAAAATATTATGTATACGTGTATATATATAATGTTCCTTGACATCAAAAAACTGGTTCGATAACATAGATTTATGCACTATTTTATATATATATATACGAGTATATATATATATATATCTATATGTATGTATAAATATAAATAATTATGTCTCCTGTTCTTCGGTTTAACTGTTTCTCCTCCGCGCTTTCTAGTTGAGGGTGGATGCCTCCTGGCCTCCTGGTCGGATCGCCGCGAGCTAACAGTCGGACGAGGACGAGGTCTGCGAGTCTGTGGATCTTCGGCGTCGTCGGGAGTTGGGCACCCCCGCCGCACCGCCGGTGGCGCCCTTCTTCTTCACGAACTTGATGTTGTAGGGATCCTCCGCCAGTTCCGGGTACAGGGCGACGTCGTGGATGTACTCACCCTCGTAGTTGTTGGCGTAGCTCTGTTTCAGGATCTCCTCGCTCTCCTGCTGGCTCCACTCCAGGGCGGTGGTGAGGCCGCTGCGCAGCGCCTCCTTCTCGCGGTGCCACGCCTTCCGCACTGCCGTCAGCTTGGCGTGGTGCATCAGGCGTTGCTGCTCCTTGGCGACGGTGGTGCCGTAGCGCAGGTTGATGATGGCATGCGCTCCGTGGATCTTCACGTCCAGGTAGTTGCCGCCCGACGAAGCGCCCGAGGAGGAGGAGGAGGAGGAGGCCGAGCTGCTGGAGCCAGACTGGCCGCCAGCACCGCCCACCGGACTCTCGCGGGTGATCTCGTGGAAGGTGGTGTTCACCTGACCCTGGAGCCGCTTCAGCTGCTGCCGGTCCTCGGGGGCGCGCCAGGCGTCCTCCTTCACGAAGAAGAACGAGTCCTGCTGGGCGTTGTGCACAACGAACGTGAAGGGCAGCAGCTTGGACCGGTTGAAGACGCTCGTGTAGACGTCCCGGTAGATGGCATTGGCCGCCGGCACACTGGACACAATGGCCTGGCCGTCGGCCGTGCGGGACACCACAATGCCCTTGCCAAACGGCGGCTCCGTGTCCGAGCCGATCGATCGCGGCGATGGGTCCATTACGTCGCACTTGAGCGCCGACCTTGGCGGCGCCGACAGCTGTTCGAAGTCGGACATCCGGCGGATGTTGAGGTGCGCCAGGAAGCCGCTCTCCACCGCCATCGTGGGTATGTTGTCGAAGGGCCGACGCAGGTTGAGGGCCACCGGGTTGGCGGGCGGACGGCCCCACAGCGCTGGCGGTTGCCACAGGTTGCGTGCCAGCTGGGGCACCAGGTTGCCCACGTTGTAGCCCAGCGTCTTCATCCAGGCGGCAAAGTCCTCGGGGTAATGGCGCTCGTGGCCCACGTTGATGGGATCGTTGCCGTTGAACCGGTAGAGGTGCAGACGGGTCGGGGTGATGATCCGCTCGGCGACGCGCTGCCAGTCGGGCGACATCCACTGGCCGATCAGGGGATCGTAGACCCGGCCGTCGCCCATGTGCACCAGGGTGGTGACCTGGTCGAGGATGCCGCCGCAGAAGTCAATGGGCAGATACAAGTACGGGTTGGAGTCGTAGACGATGTGGCCGAAGGGGGAGCGCATGATCTCGCGGATGCCCTCGCCGTACTGGTTGAAGAGCATCAGGGGCGTGCCGCTCTGGTCGGTGGCCACGTAGTACTTGTGGCGGTACACCTGCGCGTAGATGAGGTGGCCCACGTCGTCGTAGGTCAGGGACATGAGCTTGCCGTCGCGCGGCGAGTAGATCTGGCTGACCTCGTAGGGCCGCTGCTGGTTCGTGTAGAAGAACTGGGTCACGTTGCCGAAGTTGTCCTTGCGGGTGGTCAGGCGCTTCAGGTGGTCGTAGTAGTAGCGCACGTCGAAGCGACCCCGCTTCGAGGCCCGCACCAGCAGACCCTGGGTGTTGTAGTGGAAGCGCTCCTCGCGGGCGTTCTGGGCCACCAGGCCGCGGGCATCGTACTTGTACTGCCCCTCGCCGAACTTCACGATCCGGTCCTGGGCGTTGTACTCCATGGGGATGGTGTTGCCGCGGTAGGTGAGGGAGAGCAGGTTGCCGTTGTCGTCGTAGCGGAAGCCCCACGGCTCCTGGGCCTCCACGCCCACCAGCTGCCCGTCGCAGTCCCACGTGTAGTTCTTCACGTTCGTGTAGCTGTTCACCGCCATGTTCCGCGTGTAGGTCCGCGTCTGCGAGATCCGGCCGTGCACTCCGTAGGAGAACTCCATGCGGAACACCTCCAGCCGGTGGATGGCCAGCGCCATGCGCTGCGTCTGGAAGCGGCCGTCCACGGTGCGCGTGAAGCTGGCGGTGCCGTCGTGCAGCTGCGTCTGGTTCTGGGCCGGCTGCGAGAACCGGAACTGGCCGATCAGGCTGGGGCGTCCGGTGCGAGGATCGTAGGCGAAGGCCTGCGAGGGCAGGCTCTGGCCGCCGATCCTGCCCTGCAGGGCCACCACCCGCAGCTGGGAGTCGTACTCGTAGCTGAACTTGGCGTTGCTCAGGCCCGTCTTGGCCACGTAGTCGATCCGCTCCTCGGACAGCAGCCCGGCGGAGTACTCAAAGTCCCAGCGGTACTCCAGCTCCCGCTCCGTATGCGACACCGTGCTCGGCATGCCGGTGGCCTCATTGTACTGGAACTCACTCCGGCCGTCGCCGTGGACGACCTCCGTCAGCTGGCCGGCGGCGTTGTAGCGGTATACGATCCGAGCTCCGCCTCCGGGAAGGATGGTCTGCAGCAGGGCACCGGCGTGGCTGTAGTGCTGGAGGTAGGCCCGCGTGCTGCCCGGCGGGGTGTAGGTGCACCGGATGAAGCCGATCGAGGTCTGCATGCTGAAGCTGTGCCGCGTGCCGGAGGGCAGGACCACGTGCCGCAGACCTCCCGCGTCGTCGTACTGCAGGACGAACTTGCGCTGGCTGGCCAGCCCGATCTCGGAGACCAGGTTCCAGTCGTTGTAGACAAAGGACACGATGCCGTCCTGCTGCGAGGTGATCTCCGAGAGGAGGCCGTGCCGGTCGTAGCTGTACTTGAGCTCGGCGGGACCCCAGGCCCAGCCCTCGACGCGGTTGAAGCGGTCGTAGGTGATGTTCACCGGATAGCCGTTGGTGGGGTAGTAGCTCTTGGGCAGGCCGGACTGGTCGTAGGCCACGATCAGGATGGGGGTGCGCCGGGCGTCGTAGAAGGTCTCCCGATTGGTGAACTGGTCGAACTCCACGCCGATCACCCGCGACTGGTTCACCCAGATCTCCCGGTTGAGGGTCTGCTGAGGGTTTCGCACATCGCCCACCAGGCTGTACACGGAGTACATGGAGTTGGTCAGGCCCTCGCCCATGGTGACGCTCTGGTGCGACCACATGGCCAGCATCTCGGCCTCGACGGGCAGGGCCGCCTCCAGCAGCGGGTGTCGGGCGACGGCGGAGGACTCCACCACCACGCCGTTGTCGCCGTGGATGACCAGGGTGTTGTTGGCCTTCAGCTCGGCATCGGCGTGGGCCTGGCCGCGCTTGAGGAACGTGGACCGGACTCCGCCCAGGACGAGCAGTTCGTTGGCCTCGCCGGAGATGCGCTCGCGGGAGAACAAGGACTCCACGGAGGCGTGGACGTAGACGGTCAGGCCCTGACTGTCCGCCAGCTGTGAGGTAATCCTAACGATCTCGCCACTCGGCAGGATCATGCCGGTCACCCGGCCGAACTCGTCGTACTGGTAGATGTACGTCTCGCCGCCGGAGGAGCGCGAGTTGAGCAGCCCGGTGTTGCTGTCGTAGTCCAGCTCGATCTCCTGTCGACCCTTCTCGCTCAGCTTGGTCATGATGCCGATGCCGTTGATCTGGATCTCGGACTTGTGGTCCTGCGTGTTCTCGATGGAGCTCACCACGTTGCTGTAGTCGCGCAGGAACTGGATCTTGTTGCCGGAGGCATCGGTCACCGTCGACAGTCGCCCGAAGCTGGTGTTCTTGGAGTACAGGAAGCTGTAGCGGGTCTTGCCGGAGGTCAGGTCCTTGGTGGCCACATGCTGGCCGTAACGGTTGAAGACGTAGATCTCGCTGGACGGCGGGAAGGGAATGTGGAACTCGCCGTTCTCGTCGTGCGATGGCAGATAGTGTTCCAAGGCCAGGACATGCAGGGATCCTGAAATGAGAAGAAAAGCGGAGGGGTTTAGCCCAAAAGAGAAGTCGATAAAGTCGAAGGACATTCGCCTTCGCAGGAGTGTGCACACCTGGAGCTTATCAAGTGATTTCGCTCTTTATGGCCACACTTTTTTGTTGGCTTTTGATTACACTCTGCTCCGCTGGGCCATAAAAAAAAGTTGCACTCCCCCTTCGGTATCCCGACACCCCACTGCCCAGATAATTGACTCATTTAGTCCCTGCTCCTTGTTCCTTGTTGCCTGCTTCTTGGACTCAATTCCTTTTAACTGGTCATCAAATTTATTCGCACTTCCTTTATGGCCCCAGTCGGTCTTAATCTGAATCTGCATCTCCATCTGCATCTGAATTCGAGTCCCTACCTCCTGCCTCCTCCACTGTCCAACTGTCCATTTTCGGGGTTTGTTGATCATTTGCTTAAGCTAAACGCCAAGTTCCTGCAGCTGTTTGTTTTTACTGTTCTTCCCTCCCCAATAGAGTCCTGACAGAGTCCTTTCCCCTCTTTGGGAAGGACTTTCCAGCAGTTTCCAGCTTTTGAATGAATCACTGCAAATGCACAAATACAAAATGGTGTGGGCATGTTTTCCGGGCGACTGTCTTAAGTATTTTTGTGCAATTTGCTTCAGCACCTCCCAGTACGCGTCCATAGCCATAGCCAGCTCTAGAACCAGAACCAGAACCAGAGAAGCGTTTCATTTTAGTTAGTGTTGAAAATCGCTTTGGATTTGCATAAATTTGCTTGCCTTCCGTCTCACTTGCCGGTTCTTCATCCCCTGGATGGCTTTGCATTGCAAACAAGCAAGGGGGGCTATATGGACTATGGACTGGGTAGTGGAGACTCTCCATTGGGTGTGGACTGGGAAAGATGACAACGTTTTGTCTAAGAAACCAACTGGGGCAGGAATGGATCTCAAGAGCACATTAACTTTACATCATTGCTGGCGAAACTTGCCCGCAAAACCACAACCAAAAATGGTATACTTTTTATGATAAATAGGGTCCAGGTCTTGGGAGTTTATTATTTTTCTTGTTTCTAGCAAAGCTTGGATAGCTGGGTAAGGTGGAAGGTGGGGGATACCCAGGTGGGTAGGATACCCTATGTCCGTTAAAAGAATTTTTAAGAGAATATGTCCAAAAATAACATCTGAAAGCAATACAACAAGAATTCCACTAGTTTGTAGTAGAACCCCTGTAATTAGGGGTTGATGGTGAAGGTAGGGGAATCTATTCCCCATGGAAGTATTCCCCATGTCCGCTTGTCCGTTACAAGGCTCTTTTTTATTGCAAAGCTCTTTATTTTTTAAGAGAATATATTATCTGAAAACACTCCCAGACATCCAACTCCGTTAGTAGTGTACAAAGTAGAAGATAGGGGCTCTTTAAGATACAACCATATATAGTGGAAAGTATGCCCCATGTCTGTTTGTCTGTTTCTCTCCCATAAAAGGCTCTTTATTTAGGAGTTTTCTTAAGTTTTAAGAGACTATAACTCTGCCAAGTTTCATCCTTCTCTCCCAGTAGGGTTTTGAAGTAAAATATGAAGAATCTTCAAGATATGATAGAATGAAGTATGTCCCATGCCCCATTCCCACCTGTCCTTAGGTAGACAGTTTAGAATGAAACCTCTTAGAATAATTGAAGAAAATAAAACGGAGGGGATCTCTAAGATAGAAGAAAGTATGTCTTGCATCCTTGTGTCCTTATTATTAGACCCTTTCTCAAGAATCTCCTTAATTTTCAACCGAATATAACCATGTCATGTTTATAATTATCATCTAAAAACACTAGAAAAGACCCCACTCGGCCACCCTACCACTGCCCTGAAACCCAACCCCATAAACATCAATTTCGCACAATTATTGTATGCAACAATTCACCGCTGATTGCGAATTATGTGCCATTGGTCTCTCCGACTCACATATCACAATAAAAATATTAAATACATTGTGGGTTATTCTTATTGCTTTTCCTGCTCTGGCTCCAGCTCCAGTTCCAGCTCTGGCTCTGACCCTGGATGGTGGCTGGTGGCTTTGCCTTTTCTGGTATTTGGTATTGCTGTTTTGGCTGTTTGGCTTGCGGTGAGGGCAGTGTTGATTTGATTGCGTTACAGTTCATTTACCCTAGGACCTAGGACCTGGGACATGGGACACAGGACACATAGAGCTCAGGCTGCCGTATGGATGCCGCGCCATTCCATCCTGGAGACACATGACCGAGCGAACGCCCACATTTCTCTGCAGTTGGAGCGTAAGCCATTATGGTCTCATTTTAGAGGAGCATTTTGGTTTCGGGTTTTCGCTGAAACACTGAAAGAAACTTATCTTTTTTGTGGGTATTACTCTCCAGAATTTAAATCTCTGATTTCTGTCAGTGTAGCCAGTTGTAAGCCGGGCCATTGGCATTGGATTCGAATTGGCAGAGCGCCAGGCCAGCGATTGAGCGAATTTCAATGCAATAAATGTGTGACGCTCAGCCGGAGGTTGGTGGCCACCCACCACCTCCTCGACCTCTGCCCCCGTGCCCCTGCTCTGGAGGGCATATGCGTGTATGTATGTGGGTGAGTTGTAATGTAATGTAATGGTAATGACCCCATAAACTGAACAACTTGTTTGTGCCCAGTGCAAAGGGTTGTTGCCATTGTGTCGCCGAATGTTTGCTCCTCCATCAGTAGGACCCACCCTAGACCCCCTAGACCGCGACGGAGGAGGTGTCCTGCCAATGTCCCGAGTCCCGAGTTTTAAACAGTCGTCATGGCTAGCTGGCATATGTCCAAATCGCTGGCCAAATTGATATCGATGGGCGGAAAAATGTTGAGGATTGAAAAGTGGGAGGCTGGCCATGGCGAGGGGATTATATTTTTTTGGATTTAAGCTTTAAGGATAAAAATAAGGATCAAAATAAGGATTTTTTCTTCAAGAAAGTATCTAGGTTTTAAAAATATATACTTTGAAAGTAGTTTTGTGAAGAGAGTCTGTTTTAAAACCCTTCTATGAAAGTTCTATAGATGGTCTAAGGATATACGATATAGGATAAGGATATAGTTCCTAATCTATAAACACTATAGTTCCTCTCCCGGTATAGTAAGTTCTCATAATAGAACCTCATAATAAGAACCTCAGACTTCTTAAAAAGGACATTGCATTGTACTGCTACCCCCTAAAAAGGTTCCTTATATTTATATCCTTCTTGTATCCTGCATCCTGGCACTACAATTAATGCAATAATTTTTCACAAACACTCACCACTCGCCAAAGGACGACTGCGGCAGGCCACTTAAGGTGCGAGAGCTGCTAATGAAGCTTATTTACGTTTTGGAGGGCAACCCCTTAGGGGTATGGTGGGAAAAAAGGATCTAAAATTCGTACATTTGTATGTGTCTTGTCTGCTCACACACACACTCCCTCTCTCTCTCTCGGTTGATTAATGTTTTTGCAAAGGGGGGGGAGTCCTTTTTTGTGGAAGGACGAGCAAAGTTTTGCCAATTGGAAGCCGCGTAGGTAATAAGATTGATTTTTACTTTTTCGCTTTTCACACCAATACTAACACACATACATACAGAGAGCCATCACTCACACGTGTGCACCACCACCACCACTACCAACACAGACTAAAACTTGATTAATTATAGCCATTGATTTGCTTTCCACGGCTTCATCTCTGGGCCGGGCCTTTTCATTAATTTCCACAGCAACTTTGCCGGGCGACGATGATGATGATGATGATGATCCACCCTTTTGTCCACCCACTGTATTTTTTGGGAGGGGAGGGGGAGGGATGGGGACTCTAGACTCTAGCCCTCCTCGTGGCCTACCTTTTTTGTACCCTTGTGGAAATTTATTAATTACGTTTCTGGTCTTATCAAATTACGCTCCACTAATGCACTCAAATTTATACCTTCCGTGCCTTCTGAGCTTTTCGTTTTTCGCTTTTATAACGGCTTTTCTTCCTCTTCCTTACAATTTATTGGCGGCCATTTTGTTTTGTGTGTTTCCTACAGTTACCTGGGGAATACATCTATATATATATCCAAAAAAATATATATATATACAAGTACCAGGAGGAGAGTACTTCCTAATTTGTCCTCGTTCGAATTGTAACGGAAATTGGTTTCGCTTTTCCTTTTTTTTCTCCACAACCTCCCCCCCTCCATTCCCCCCCGTAATGGCCAATTACAACAACAATTCTGTCATTATTATAACTGTATTTCTGTGTACCGTTGTTGTGGTTCTCTCTGTGTGTGTGTGTGTTTCGCAATATGTTGAAATTCAACTTCCGGTTACTGTTCTTCTATTCCCTTCACTTAACATTTTCTATTTTTCTCTCTATGACCAAAGTGCCAGATGAAAGGGAAGAAGAAGCGAAAGAAAAGAAAGGGAACAAGTGCCAGCTGAGGAAAATTTGCCAAAGGAAATGTTCCATTTTCCATGCAATTGTATTCTTGCTGTTCTTGTTCTTATGTCTGTGTGTGTAGTTGTGGACAAAAGAAACACACACCCACCTAAAGGATATGGGTGTGGTGGGCCCAGAAGATGACAAATTTCCTATATCAGATGACAGTTGCCGCAACAACATGGGCTTGAGATGGATGTAGGTTTTTTTTCTTCAACTACTTCTGATCTTTCTGAATTTTGCTCAGAGCCTATATTACACTGCCCTTTCAAGTTCTTTAATCTTATTTCTCACCAACAAGTCTTTATAGCCTTGCCCTGCTTCAATAATTACTATTATAATAGAACATTATATCATAAATTTTTCTAATAAGAAGGGATTATTAGATGTAATATTTATATATAGATTATAGTTCCAAATATGATAAATGACAGTTTCAAGAAAATATATATACATAATCAGTCTGAATTTAACTCTCAGCCCCTATTACACACTCCTTTAAAGCCCAGCAATTCATTTCTCCACCAACAAAATTATATACCCTTTTCCCGCTACCATACTCCCTATTGTAATAGAACATTATACCATTAATAATCCTAATAACAGATCTCTATATATTATATTTCCAAATATGACAGATAAATGGCTATAAGGACATTCTGATAGGGAAAGTAAACCCTATACCACTTCTAATCAGTCTGAATTTTACTCTCAGCCCATATTATATTCTCCTTTTAAGAACCCTAATCGCATTTCCACCAACAAGTCAGTATACCTCTTCCCCACTCCCCTAATCTCTATTATAATAGAACATTATATCATAAATATCAAAAAAACATAAACTCACCCTGATCAGCCACATTGATGACACCATCCTGGGCCACTGCTATGGCGGATATAGCCTGGAATCGGGCATTCGAGGAGAGCAGGGTCTCCGCATTGCTCAGCGTACCGTCATCGTTCAAGGTCGCTGCACCGCCACCCCCACCGATGCCCGACGCTGTGGTCTTGGCGCCCAACAGCACAGTGGTGGTGGTGGTGGGTCCCGTGGACATCAGACCGCCGCCGCCGACGATGCTGGCCAGGGTGCCGCCCGCTCCATTGCCGGAGATCGAGCCGGATCCGGTCGAGACGCCAATGCCGCCGGCACAGATGCACGCACCACTGCCGCCAGAGGCACCGCCGCCATTGCCATTGCTGGGCCCGTTGCTGCCGGAGGCGCCCGAAGTTGCCGACGAACCGCTGCCATTTCCGTTTCCGCTTCCGTTTCCGCCCGAGGGGGTGGTGGGCGTAGTGCCGCCATTATTTCGCGTGGGATTCACGGTGGTGGAGTAGGCGCCACCGGCGCCATGACCCACACCAGCGGAGCTGCCGTTGCTGCCGCCACCGATGGCACATTCGCAGGTCTGGGATCTGGATTGGAAAATATAGTAAGGTTAGTAATTATTTATAAATAATTTAAGTATTTAATATTTAATATTTAAGTTAAAAGAATTTAAGAAATAAATGCCATGGCTTGTAATGGAAAGCTGATACTCGTTCGTGTTCTTGTTTGATAAATTAAAAGACCCATATCCTTTCATATCCTTTCTAATCTAGCCAGTCCACACCCTTAACCCTTGGCCGGCACACCCCCCATCCTCTCGTATCTTAACCCTTTTGCGCCAGCCAGCCAGCCTATGCCCGGCTGGCTACCCGGTTCTCCTGCTTGGGACGCATATTTATGATGACATTGTTTGTTCGATAAACAGTCTAAAGTGAAACAGGCTACGGTCGCCGCTTATCGCTGCCACGCCCACGCAACAGACACGGACGCCCCCCAACCCCCAACCCTTAACCCTTGCCAGTCGCACTCCCCCCCTTTATTTTCCCAAAAAAAAAAGATGGAGAAAAAGAGAGTGAAAAGTTGATTTATAGTTTCTGTCTGTGGCGCGACGGCCGCTAATTACTTTGCCACGTCTGCCGGCCACGCCCACTTGAAGGCATCTGAGTAGCTACGTCTTGCCCCTTGCTGGCACCTGACGCCATTCACATGACCCCTGGTCCTTCCAGCGGCAAGAAGCAGAAATTCTATTTGCTAAAATCAACAGTGAGTCCAAATATTCAGTCTAGAGTCCGACTGCTTTTCTTTTTTTTTTTATTTTTAATTCTTCTGCCACTCAACGAACCGAATTAATTGGTTTGATGTACGCTGGGAGTGTTGGTAAGTGCTATTTAAAGCGGGGTTTTAATGGGACTTTGTTGCACTAGTTGTGGCTTTGGTAGTTTTGGATACTTTATTTTAAGACTTGGTTTATGAAAAATAATATAAAAGAAGTTTTGCTAAAATAACTTCTTCCCTCAAAATATTATCATTCGTTTAGTAGGTCTTAGCTGAAAGTGTAAGAAAGCCTCAATTAAAGCCTATTTCATTTGCTGCTTTACAACACTGGTTTAATAATTTATTAGCTTCTAAGGCTGACCAATATTAGATAACTATTCCTTTCGTCAAATAAAAGTTAGTTGCCTACTTAGCCTTAACTGATAGAGTTGCTAAAGCTTAGCCTCAAATAAAACCAGTTTCATTGATTACTTTACAACACTAGCTTTTAAACTTTACAGCTCTTTAGGCTGACCAACCCTGAACAATACCAATGCCATCAAAATGCCGTCAAATTATTGCACTTGGGGCTGGAATTGAAGTTCATTGACTGAACTGAGTGCCTGCCGCACCCTCTGCCCTCTACTCTCCCCGATTTAATCAATGCACAAAATGCAAATGGCTTTAGTGCCACTAGAACACAACACTCCCATATACCAATAGGGGTATATAGTATATAGTATGAAGCTATATACTGGAGGGGCCATGAAAAATCAGACAATGAAATTCCCCAATGTGAGAATTCCAATTAATTTCTGGTCACCGATGCCTTCAAAATGGGTTAATAAAGTCGAATAAAGTTAACACACACACACACACACACACACACATGCTGACCATGTTGGCCATGTTGGAAAAAGTGCGAAAGAGAGAGGCATGTCAAAGGAGGGAAAGAGCCAGAGAGACATACTCTGGGGGGTATTGCCTAGTTGGCCTGACATTTATGGCCGTTTTGGTGCATTGGCAATTTTGTGCTTCTCTTGCTGAATTTTTATTATTTATGCCCCACTCTACACTCTACACATACTACTATGTATACCCCTCTCTTTCGTTCGTTCTATTTGCTATCCCTTTCGGTATCCCCCTGTGCCGTTTGGTAGACATTTTGAAAAATTGGCTGATATCGTTCGGCAATATGCAAATAGCCCAGAGCTCACTTAATTGGGTCAAGTATGCGCATAAACAAGTCCGGGAAGTGGAGTCAACCCGACCACTCCGCCAGTACCCCTGTACCTTCGTCCTTCATCCCTTTTTGCAGTTCCGCTCTATTCGGTTTTTGGCCAGCGGCCTGCTGACCAAATTCCCTGTTATGTTGACCCAGTAGCCAGTCAATATTTGCGAGCATAAAACAACTAAGAATGCAATAGTCGGGTATTCCGACCACATACCCGGAATACACCATCGAGGCTATGCCCGCTCCCGTTCCCGTTCCAACCCCTCGGAATGCTCCCCGGAATTATTTACATTCTGTGCACTTTGATAAGTCGACAAAAGCCCCAGCACTAGTACCCACAATTATGGCCAGCCCCCCCATATCGCATACAGACATCTCCTAGTAACTGATTATTATCGACCCTTGGCGGGAGGAGGAGAAGTACTCACCCTGTGCCCTCCTGCTTTCCGGCAAAGTAACGCATGTTTCCGGCCGTGTCCACCACCCGGATCGAGTTGATGCGCCGCGAGTCGCTGTCCGCTATGTAGAGGTCACCGAACGGCGAGAAGGCCATCGCCAGCACAGTGCCCAGGACGTTATCCGTTCCGGTCTTGTTCACGCGCCCGTCCTGTCCGCCGTTGCTGCAGTGCAGCGGCGTGCCGGCCACCACGCGGATCTTCATGTCGGAGGTGAGTCGCAGGACCAGACGGTCGTCGATAAAGTGCAGGGAGCCGTCCAGCGGGCTCAGCGCCAGGCCGGTGGGCCACTGCAGCTGGGCCTGGTTGGCCATCAGGGTGCCGCTGCAGGGCGCCGGGCTCCAGTGGTTGTGGTGGCCATGGTGGCCGATCAGCGTGTGGATAACTCCCTTGGGGTCGACGGCTCGGATGTTGGTGCCGTCCGCGATGTACATGGTCCGGTCGGCGGCGATGGCCAGGCCCTTGGGATGGGAGAGGCGGGCCAGGAGCGCCGGACCGCCGTCACCGCAGTTGCCCTCGTCGCCGGGAATGCACCGCTGGCCGCTGCCGACCACCGGGTCGCTGTTGATGCTCGGGTCCTTGACCTTCTCGAGGCGCAGCAGGCGCAGGATCTGGTGGCGCTCCGGATCGGAGATGTAGAGGTGTCCGTCGGCGGGCGAGACGGCCAGGTAGTACTGGTAGGACACCTGGGTGGCGCTCAGCTGCAGGATGGTGAAGACCTTGCCGTCGGGCGTGATGCGACGCACCAGGTTAAAGTCACCCACGTAGAGGCTGCCGTCGGGGCCGGTAGCCAGGGCGATGGGGGTCAGTAGCTTGGCGTCCTTGGCCACGCCGTTGCAGTAGTCCGGGCAGGTGAGCGGCCGCTGGAGGCCGGTGCCCATCACCACCTTAACGGTACGCGGATACTCCTTCATGTGGAGCGTGCTGCCGTCGCCCTTCTGCAGGATGCCCTCGTGGAAGTTGTAGTGATGGTGGATGTCCAGGCCCCAGCCCCCGATGTCCGATATGTCCACGTCGTAGCCCTGGAGCTTGGCCGTCTGGGCGATCCACACCGGCGACTGGCAGGTGCTGTGCTGGTAGCCCACCGAGATCCTCGCCACCGTCACCCCGTACACCTTCTGCCGGTAGACGTTGCGCTTGTTCCACGCGAACGTGTGCACCAGACTGGGGTCCGCCTCGTAGGTCTTCACGTGCAGCGCCCCCTCGATCTCCACGCCCACGTGGACGTGGGTGAGGGTCGGCGGTATGGTGTCCGCCGTCAGCCGCATCCGCACGATGCTCAGGTAGCCGCTGGCCTGCGACGACTGGTAGGTCAGGTGGAGGTCTGAGCCGGGTATCTGGATGGATTCCTGGACAATCTGTGGATGAAACAGAGAAAGGGTTAAGGGTTAAGAGGTCTTTCAAGTCATAATTTGTGGCCTTAGGGTCCTGGGTCTTGGGAGGAGGAGGGGTAGGGGAAGGACATACAAAGGCCAGCCGGAAACGGAAAAGTGTCTGCCGGTGACCGCAGCTGGATAGGTTCGAGGGCTGCAATTAAACGCATTACGCCTTACAGGCGAGATTCCTTTCTCAGCTCCGCCTGAATTAATGTCCTGCCTGGGTCCTTCCTCCCCCTGCCGCCTGCCCTCTGCCCACCCAGATGCAAAGTTATAATGTCATTAAGGCAAACTTTAAATTAATTAAAAGTGCGCCGCTGCGTCCAGCCAGCTGCTGCCAGAGCGCTGCTAATTAGGAATGGCGTCTCCCCCCTCCCAAAGAGGGATGAGGGAGGAGAAGGACATCCACTCCACCCACCTGGGTCTCAGCGAAAATGACCCGCTTGCCGGGCATCGCTCCCACGCCGTTGGGCATCCAGGTGCTGATCAGCTGGGGTCGGAGCTTCTCGTGGTCGTGATCCATGCAGACCTTGCTGGCGTCGTTGGCCTCGTCGGCGGTGTGGTAGTGGATCGAGTTGAGGAACGTCAGAGCGGGGTTCAGAGGTGACACCCTGGAAATTGAGTTTCAAAATAAAATATTAAGGATATCAAAGGATACAGGGGGGGACTATCTAGTACTATATAGCCTGGGAAAACTCACTTGATATTCCTGCTGGTGGTCTCATCGTCATCGCTGAGCTGCATCTGGACCGGCGGCAGCACCACGATCCTGTTCCAGGGCACGAAGACGGTGCGGGTCAGGGGCCGGAAGGGCGAGCGCTGGAACTGCAAGGTCACCGCTCCGCCACCGTTTACCAGGACATCGAACCTAGGGAGGAGAAGAGGGAGATGCGTCAGACTCAGGGCGGCCATCAAATATGAAACGGAATACGAAATTAGTGCGAAAGTTTCTGGGCAAACATGCAAATTAATATTTTAATGAACTTGACGGGGGTCCTGGCCTCCCCTATCTAGTCCTGCCCCCCCTCTCTGGCCGGTACTTTTCATTTCTAATTCCGATTCCTTCGGCAAGGTGGGGCAGCAGGACGTCTCAGATAATGCCTCGATTGTTTGTGGAAAATTGAAAAACTTTAGAGTCTGAGGGGTGCTGGATGGGTGGGATGGTGAGACCAGGACCAGAGCATAAGTTAAGACCCCCTCCCCCTTAGGGGGTCATGCGTTAGCCGCATTAAATATAATGATGGCGATTGCGAAGCCGCCTCCACCTCCATCTCTGTCTTATTACAAGAGAAAATTCGCATTGCAGTTACTGGAAAAGTTGCAGAAAGTTCTACTTGTTGGCCAACAAGAAGCAGAAGATGTTGAAGAAACAAAAGGGCCAAAAAAAACAACAACAGCAACAGAGCAGCCTAGCAACAGGGCTAAGAGGGCCAAGAAATGGCGAAAAACTTTTGCTTTTGAAATATTTAATTAATGCGATTTTTAATTGTGTTTTGTGAGCGTGCGAGAAGAAGCTCTATCCCTCTCTCAGGATATATTCTATTTTTTAAACAAAAATATACAAATACAAATATTTGCAATTAAATGAGAAACATTCAATTGAATTGGCTCGTAAAGAAGGCCGCCAAAGCCGAACCCATAAACATGTCCATAAACAGGGGATGCATTTCATTAAAAATCTCATAAAGTGGCATCAGCAAAACCAAACACAAACCCGTTTGTTTGTAATATTTGTTACAATTTTTGCTAATTTAATTTTAGTGTTTTTTCCCCGCTTTTATGGCCACTACACTGAGCAAAATAGTCTGCCAGTCAGACTACATATTCCACTTCAAGAGAGAGAAACTATTTCGTTCAGTGGCATACACACACAGTGGCCAGGGCATTGCATTCATTCATTTGTAATTGAATTGGATTTTATGATCCTGACCGGAGGGAGGGCCTAGTGGGTGGTTCTTAGTGGTTGTGGGGGGGTGGCTCCAGCTCCAACCATTTAGCGGAAAGGACACACACGGAGACATACGTTCCGGCGGCCAAACTCTAATAATACTTATGCAATAAAAAATGCCAACAATAATCCCCTGCAGCACAATATAATGACTTTTATTACCTTTATTACTATGACAACAACAATGCATGTTAGTGGGGGTGGTACTGGCAGGACGAAAAGGACGAAGAGCACGAAGTGGAAAAAAATTAAACAGGACAACCCGAAAAAGGAGCAACAAGAACCAAGTCCAAGTCCGAGTAATAAAAGCCAAGAATTGAAATAAACATTATAAATACAAAACCATAAAATCCTGCAGGAGAGCACACATGTGTGTGTTAGAGTGTGTGTGAGTGTGGCGGGGAGGTGGGTGGCCAACCACACACTGTTGCTTATTGGGCCGAGAAATGGAAAAGTTCTTCCAGGCAACAGCTGCAACTTCCAGTGAAGAAAACAACATAAATCCTCTAAATTTTTAGTTAAAAAATATATTAACTTTAAAAATAAATAAAAAATTTAAAAAAAAACATAAAAATAAAAAGCTAAAAAGATTTAGCCATCAACTCTTGAAACAATTTTCTTGAAAAATAATGCCAACATAAACAGGAATTATTGCGGGCCAACACACACACTCCCACAGAGACATAAAAAATAACAAGGCCAGGACACACACACACAGGGACAACTTTAAAGTCCTTCAGAGAGAAGAAAAGAAGAGAAGAAAAAATAAACAAGAAAGAAAGGAAGAGAAAAGAAAAAGATTCGAGAAGAAGGGAAACCCCCAAGATAAATAACAACAAAGTTGTCATAATAAAAATACATAAATAAGAAGGCGAGCCCTGGCCAGGACATTTTTTTTTTTGGGCGATTGGAGAGAGCCAGTCGCTTACTTGGCCATTGCCCATTGCCCATTGGCCTAATGAGAAATTATGGCCACATCCACATGAAGGTAAAAACTGTAATCACAGAGGAGAGAATGTACTAGGTATACCGGGGCATACCTTAATATTTGCCAAAGCGAGATTGAAATAAACAAAGGTAGAGAGTCCTGTATAGAGTCCTGTATGTGCGTCCCTGTTTGTGTGTGGAAAAGTAAACACAAATAATCATCAGACAGTCGGAGTTTTCCGTCCGTCTGATGCACACAAGCACAGATTTTTGTTTGCACGCTGCGCTTGCCCATAATAAAATCAGACAAAGTCGGGTGCGAAATGTTTATTTAAATTGGCCAGGATACACAAACACATATACACACATATACATATAGAGGAAAATCTGGGCTAAAAAGAAAATGCCAAAACAACAAGGACAGCAAACAATGTTGCTGATGGCAGCAAACGGAAATCCTTTTTACAGAAAGAAAAACAACTGCAAAAATATTTATATTAGATATATTGGATTGTTGGCCATCTTTTTCGTTAGCATCGTTTGCATCGTCTGCAAGGACTATGCAGGACTCCTCACTTCCTCCTCTCTCTCACACAATCAAAAATGTCCTTTTACAGTTGAGAAAATATTTTGTCTATGCATCTTTGATGGGCTCAATTAGAGAAAATACTGCACAACTCGCATCCAAAGGACCTTTCCATTTTAGCTTAAAAAGCAATTCGAATAAAATGTCAAATAATTGAAACTAATACCCCACACTATCTCTCTTGCTCCCAACCGATTGCCATGCCAGTTGCCAGTTGAAAGCCAATCGTTGTCGAAATATTGCGGTCCAGCCACACAGGACGAAAGGCAGGACGACAGGACATCAACGCACTGCTGCTCTAATTATGCTAACCACTTGTGTAAACTTGAGGACAGCCCCAAGAACTTTTCGCCAACATCAAAGCGAAAGATTTAATTAAAAATATGATAACTTGCTCCGACATGGATGGCCTGGATCCACCTTTTCCGCATTTTTTACCATCCCCCCATCTCTTTATCCATTTTTCATATATATATTTTTCTCATCGTTTTTTTTCGTTGTTGTTGTTTTTATTTTTGGCCGCTTGGCAGTGCTTCTGGCCATCAGCGGATTCCATCAGCAGAATTTAATCAACGGAAAAGTTACGCTCACCCGACCCACGACTTTCCAAACTCATCCATACGTAAATAATTTGCATTTGCCAAGAAAATGTATAAAATATAATATATTGTGTGCATACGCATCTTACTTTTCTTTAAAAAAAAATCCAAAAAAAATTCTACAAAATATTAATTCCTGCACGGGATCAAACTCGCGATTGTTAAGGGGCTGTTAAGCGTATTTTATAATACTAATACTAACTGATACTAATGATTTCAGTCAAATAATAATGATTTTAATAATACTAGTAAAATGCTTTTAAGTTAATGTAAGAATGATGTTAAATAAATAAAGAAAAATTATAAATGATGTATTTTTTAAGCAATTGCATCTTAAAATATAGCCTTGAAAGTAATTCTTTCTCTTCTTTTGAAACAAAAAAAATTTTAAGAAATATTAAACCTTTGCAGGGTTTAACTCACGTCTGTATAGACTCGTAAGAATAACTTTCTTTAAATTTTAAAACAAAAAAAAGTATTTAAAATTACATTTCCTTCGAATAAAATTGAACTCGCGACTGTTAAGCGTCTGTTAGGCACTAGAATACTAAGTTCGAAGCCCATGAGGTAAATAAAATTAATATTTTTTGTATTATTTTCTAGAAATTTTTCTGAAATCTGTAACTTTTGCTATTTTTTCGCACAAAATATTAAAAAAAAAAGTGTTTAGTACTCACCATCCTCCTTGACGGGTCAATGTGAATCCAAATCGCGAGTCACGGTCCACGGACACTCGAATTCCAACGATACCCAGGCCCTGGGGCGTGATCACCTGGCCCCTCATCACGGAAACGCGACTGTTTATTATTTATTTGGTGGAGGCGCAAAAAATAGAAATAGTATTGTTAGTTACATGGCACTTATATAGCATTTAGGTATCGTATTTTGGATTCTTTCTAATTTAGGTCTGTGGTCGAAATTATACGTTTTGAAAAGGTGATGATAACATTGAGCATTTGTATTTTGTATGTGGGGTCTGGTTGTAGTTGATGGAAATGGGGAAAACTGAAAAGCGACACTGCTGCGATTCGCAGCACTCGGGCAGCACTAAAGGACAACAAACCGAATGAATAATAAAGAAACGTATGCACAAATTTGAAGAAGTATTTTGGAAAATATTTATATAATAATTACACTAGATATCTATATGTTTCGTTTTGTAACTGTGGCTGTAGTTGTTGGTCAAATGCATTATATGTATATAATATAGGTCTAGGTTGATTTATATAAAGATTATATATAGTTATATATATATATATAGGGAAGGTGTGGAGTGTGTAGAGATAGACAGAGAGAGATAGAGACAGAATGGGGGAGCATGAGATGGGGTGGAGATATTGTCGCCGGAGCCAGGAATTCTTCTCTACTTTTGTACTTTTGTGTCTGTGGTATCGGTAGTATCTGTATCTCAAACTGTAGTATCTGTAGTGTGTGTTTGGCTTCCTGGGGGGTGGAAATTCTTTGCGGGGCTACCTCAAAGTGTTTGCCTGGTTTTGGGTAATTCAATTATTGCAACTCCTTTCCGGATGTTTGTCTGTCTGGTCTGCGGGAGGCTGTGAGTCTATGTGGGTGTGTGTGGAATGAATCGAATGAATGTCCGACAATGAGCAGTCGGTTGCTCCTTTCCTTAATTTTTTCTTCTTTTTTTTCTGGAGGTTTCTGGAGTGCAAGTGCAAATGGCATTTGGCACGCAGCTTGGAGACAATGGGGAAAGTCGGAGCATAGAGGCATAGAGGCTGGAATGCCAATCTATTTCGGATCCTCCAACATTTATCCACAAGCTCCGAAATTCCAAAAATACCGAATAGGATCGAAACAGTGTGATGAAGGACGGTGAGGTGGATGGGTGGAGTGCACGGAAAACGAATGATGGTATTATCGATTGGTGGAGGCCTGTTATCGAAGGCCATAACTCTCATCGCTATTCCTGGGCGGGCTTTGAAAAAATATGGTTATTCAAGAGCAGTAGAAATATTACTAAAATATAATATTGGAAATTGGAAATATATATCGACTCCAGAGTAGCGATAACCTATAGCCCCACCAATCGATTCGATAGAGTATTCAAGTTTCAAAAACATGCATTCGATTAACGATTATTATAAGGAAAAAAAACTAATGGAATCGATTGCAATCGATAGACTTCAATCGCTGCGATATCAATAGATAATCCTCTCAATATAGCAAGGCCAAAGATAAGTCGATTGTGGAAATGAAAACGCCAAACAACTAAAACCAAAAAGACAACAAGCTCTTCACAAATTAAAACCAAAACCGAAACAATGGAGTGAAAAGAAGAAAGGAAAATGGAAAATGGAAAACGGAAAACAACGCATTGGACCGGACCCGATATCAAAATCGATTGTGGGCCGCTGGAAATGCGATACTTTCCACGGGTCGGATGCAAAGTGAGGCAGTTGCCCTTGCAGTGTCCTCTGGCATGGCCGCCCCTCTCTCACTTGTTTACATTAGTATAGTATATATTTTCGTATCATCGATGATGAGGCAGTCGTAGCAGCTGCTGCCCCTCCCCCCACCAGACAATCATTCTCATTTCGCATTTACATTTCCATTTAATGAGGACATTTCTCCTGGAAGAAGAACTATGGCAACCCGCCTTTCTTTGTCACTTTCTTGGAATGCCAGCCAAAGCGCCTGCCAACCGATATCCGATTTCAAGTTTGCCAATTTATTGCGACAAGTCGACGAGAGGGAAAAATTGTATACAAAATATGCTTCATATTTCCAATATATATATATATATATATATGGGGTATATAGATTTCAGATCCGAGGCTGAAACAAAATGCCAAAGGGAGGCCGCTCTACAAAAATATAGGACAGGAAGGGGGGGGGCGCGCTAGAGAAAAGTTGCCAAGGATATCGGAAACGAGCGCAATTGTTTGCACTAATTACTGCAGAACTCTGGGTGGAATCTGTCCCCCTAGGCCGCCCAGACCCACCACCACCACCCACCCACTCGCCTCCAACAGGCAGCAGGCAGGACTGCAGTTGGCCTCTTGCAACTTTTGTGCCAGCGCAAGTTCTCGAAAACATTTTCAAGTTTTCAAGTGTTGCAATTTCTGCTCCTCATCCTTGAGCCCACTGGGAGGACCTCCCACTGCCAGGACCTACATCCTCACTCCCTCCCCAAAAAAACAGACAGAGTTCACATAAACACATAATGTACAGTATTTGGGTCAGAGTTTTATGTGCCCAGCTGCATTTTTATGAGGCACAACCAGAGGGCGGGGCTGTAAGGTCAGCCAGGATCCAAGGAGGATGATGAGGCAGCAGGATGCGGCAGGATAGCCAGATGGCTGAATGGCTGGAGAAGCCCATTGGAATTCTTGGAGAGCAGCGCACTTCTTCAGTGACTTCTAATTGCAATTGACCAAAGTCCGAAGCCGTGCTCAAAAGTCATGCCCAACTAGGTTTCTTTTTTCGCCGCAAGACTGTGCGAGTGTGTGGGGCTAGGCCACGCCCCCTCATACATACACACATAGAGGCACACACACATCGTACTCTCCACAACCCAAATGCCTTTCATTTTTGCTGCCTCGCTTCGATGCAATGAAGCAAAATTTTATTTGAAATCAAGCCGAAAAACAAATTGCAAGTGTATGGGTCTGGGTCTGGCTCTTCGCCTTGAAGGTTGTTCCAGGACATGTGTGTGTATGTGTGTGGCTGTTTATCCTTTTCCCCACTACTCCCCTGCCTCTTGAAGTAGCGGGTGTGTGGGTGTATTCCAATTCATTCAAGTGGCGAGTGCCATTGATTTTTATTTCGCATTTGATTCGTTTCGTTTCATTTATTATTTATTTGATTTATTTGCACTGCACCCAAGCAGAGCCTCCTCCTGACCCCAAAAAGCGACCTGGCCTGCACCCACTGCCATGCCCACTTCCTCTGACCAGGTGAAATCACTCATACGCCACCGATACTCGGCGTACCCTCGAATGTCTTCAGCACTTTGGGGCATTGTTTGCTTTGCTTTGCTGCTGATTTCGATTCGATTCGATTCGTTTCGTTTCGTTTTGATTTGGTTATGAGAGGAGTTTCCATTTTGATTTTATTGCCAATGGAATGGAAATACAACACAAGTGCCATGTCTGAAGGACCTTCCGCCTGCCTTTCAATCACCTGGCAAGTGTTAATAAATGGAAGGATTCCAGCACCAGTTCTTGCTGACGTGGCTGGCCGAGTGTGTGTTTCAATCAGCTAATCAGCCAATCAGCCAGTTGCAATCATCATTATCAGCTTGCTCAGCAAAGGCCACTCAAAATTATGATGCTTCCACACAGGAGGACACAGGAGGAGGCATCTTGGATGGGTGGGGTGGGGGGGGGGCGCACAAAAAGCAATCTCGGTATTGCCCTCTTCGCCCGATGAAGTGAAAGCAATGCCACAAAAATGTTCTAATCTCATTCCCAGCAGCAGTAGCTGCCAAAAGATGCTCGTCCTTCGAGCGACGGTCCTGCCTGCCTGCCACGCCCCCCTTTCACCGACTAATCGCCCTTGCAGCGAATGAGCAATAAAGGCAACAAAGGGGAAAGGCGCAAAAAAGCAAAAAAAAAAAATCAGAAGCCGGAGGAGAAGCAGGAGCAGGATCAGGACCAGGACCAAAAACCAGGAGCCGGCATTGTCGCCACTGCACCTTTTGTGTCAAAAGTGCACTTCCATTATTAGCGCGTTGTGTGTGTGTGTGTGTACGAGAGAGGGAGGTAGAGCGGGGCAGGCTGGTGGAAAATATGAGAATCCTGCGCATAAAGGAAGTGCATTTAATTTCTTTTCTCCACTCTCCACTCTGTAGTCCCCTTTTCCACGTTTTTGTATGGCAGACACAGTTTTTGGAGTGGGTATCGGGTGGATTTTTGTGGCCATTCATAAAGCGGCTGGCTGCCATTCATTTGCACCAACCGAGCCTGCCCCCTGCCACCTTGCCACCTGCCATCTAGCCCTTTACTGTTAACTTGGCTTACCGCTGCACACAAAGTGGCGACGGTCGCTGCCGTCTTGCCATCATAAAAATTGAGCACGACTTAGTTGACTTTTGTGCATACAAAAGGACACCACCCAGGACTCACTCACAGTGCCAAACCCACTCACCCACACACATACACTGCAAGAAAAGGATATAATTTTAATTTGGCTTTATTTTCATGACGCCCACGAGGATGCAGCTAAAGCAGCTCTTGCTACAAAAACAAAGCCAATGCTTGGGGCGTTGTGGGCTGGGGTAGGGTTGGGTGGTGCGGCAGTACGGCAGTAGGGCGGTACGGTGGCTCGCTTTATGTTCATTTAGCCTGAAACAGTTTTTGAAACATTTTTCAGGCGAAAACCCTGGGCCACACTTTTCTTTTACGCTTTTGTAACCACGATAAATGTGCTTTATGTAGCGAGAGCCAGAGATGAGACTTTTAGGTGCCCCACGTTGGGCGCCACTTGTGAGTTTGGGGGGTGTGGCCTGCCAGCTTGCCTGCCTGCCTGCCTGATGAAATGTTTCCTGCACTTTCGCCATTTCTTTTTCTCGCTTCTGTTTGCATCTTGTGCCTTTTTCATTAAAAGGCGGCGGTGGAGTATGAAAAGAAAAAGAAAGTAAAGAAAAGCAGAAAAGAAGCCAAGTGAAGAGGAAGTTTAGGCGGGAAAGGATCCAGACAATGGTCTGGTCTGAAGCATTTTTTGTCTTTCTACTAAAAACTAAGTAGTTTTAAGCATTAATTTCGCTGGAAAATTATTCAAAATGTCGTTATGTTTTAAAATTTTTAAATATTTTAGATTTGTGGCGTATTTTTGCCCATTGTATCCTTCAACATTATAAATAAATAGCTGCTGCGGGGCAATTGTACGGAGTTGCAGCTAAAAATAGGGACACCCGCACAGCCTCACAAAAGGAAAAGCCTCGTGTATGGAAAAGTTTGAATAGAATTTTTAAGTTCACCATTTACCAACACTGGCATATACATGCACATACATGCAGAAGCATATCGTCCGATAGGAGAGAGCAAAAGAAAACCTTTAGTAGCGTGTAATTTGCACTTTGTAAATTTGCATAAAAGCTGCACAAAAAACCAAAAAGGGAAAAAGCTGAAAGGCAGGGGAAAAGGATTGAAACAGGAATAGCTATAGGAATAGGGGGAGCTGGCATAAGTCCAAGATAGAGACGATATGTAAATGCCATGCCATGTGTCGTCGCTTTAAGTAAGCAACTCCTGTTCCAAGCCAGGACCGGGGCTAGGACCAGACCTGCCTGCATAAAATGCCATTCATTGGCTCCCAACATTTCCATTTAGTTTTTCGGGGGTTCTACCGCCCCTTTCCGCCCCCCGCCCCTTTTTGCCGCTCAGTTTTTCATTACAGATTAGCTGGCGCCACCTGGCGGCTAATGCTGCCAGCTTACCAATACGAATGCAAAAGCAGAGACACACACACACACGGCAAAGGATATCTACGCTTTCCACATTTTGGCTGTTCAATTTGATGCACACAAAACAAATTTCATTTGGCAGCATTTCAGTGGAAAATTCCCCCAGATACCGACCGAAAAGGGGTTCCACATTGCATGACACTTTTGTCCCTAAGAAGATTAGAGTTGCCACCCATACCTGGTTGGGCAATGCCCCTAAAAACGGTTACAATAGGGATAGCTAAGGCTCTCATTTTATTAATATTAAGCTGGTATTTACATTTAATTAGAAATTCTGGTTATCAAACCTATTGTATAATGGTATATATAGTCTCTATGAGGTCTTATTGTTGTCGCCCTCCTTTTTGTGGCATTTTCAAAAAGCTAAAGTTAATAAAATACTTCCAAGAATTGCCAGGCCAGGGCTCTGGGGCTCATTCGTTCCATTTCCGGTCATAATCATTCCGAAAACGCGAGTGGTGGTGGAACTGATTCAGGTTCGCCTTCATTTTATACCGCAATCAAAACAGTTTTCATCAACTTTTGCCGCAATGGCCGCATGCGATGGCAAGCTGCAACTTGGCAGCCAAGCCGAGCCGATCCGAGCTGCCACAACACCCACTCATTTCTCATGTCGGTGGCGGCACAATGGCACACAGCTTATACATTTTATAGTTATATGAAGCCATTACAGTGGTCTATCCATGGTGCACGAAACCCAGTTTTGTAGTTTTGTAGCTTTGCAGTTTGCACTTCACTTAAATGTGGCGGCGACCGTCAAAAGAATAAAAAAAAAAAACAGTAAGCTCAACCACCCAACTTATGACTGGGGGGAACTGGGGTTGGGGGCTGCCGCAGGCCATTAAAAATTTTTGCGCTGATGTCGAATTAGCGACATGTATGCACAAACACATAAATATATCTAATCTCACATGAAAGTAATTACTTTCAGCTGCCGTTGTTGCTATCGAAAAATATTAAATTATATTGAGTGCAGCCTGGGACCTGCGAGCTGGGGACCTGGGATATGGATACGGATCCTGCGGATTGTTGAAGCCGTCGACCGCAGACCATAACTATGGCATGGCACCCTCATGGCATGGCCTCCTGCCTCCATCAGCTCTTTATCCTTTTTTCCCATGTCCTGCCGGCCAATGTTTCCTTTTGGCCCGTCAACATATTTGCTTTTTTTTTTCTCTCTCTGCACATTTTTTTACTCGTTTCGCTTTTTGTGCGACTGCAGCGAAAATTCCGCGAATTTCTTCTCCATTTTTTTGTTATTTTTGATGGCAAGAGTCTCTGGATATATGGACTTTGGCATAAAGTTGGCAGCGATCGGGACAGGAATATATATATGTATACATACAAGCAACATATGAATTCCAAATATTTACAAAAGGAAGCTGAAACTTTGGCGAAATTAACTAGACACAAGTTTTGGCTTTAAGCTTTTATTAAAAAAAATAAAAAATATTATTTAAAAGGGGGTTAACTACCTAGGATACCCATCCCACCTCCTCCTCTGACCGTTTGTAACTTATAGGGGTATTAATTTTGGTTTATGTGCAACTTGTACGCTGTAAATTCCACCTTTTTTTGTGCCCGGATCCCGGTCTTTGGTCCTTGGTCCTTTCGCTTTTGAGCAAACGGATGGCGATAAGCAAAGCGACAACAACAATAACTATTCCAGGACATGCACAACCGTACAAAGGCCACAACGACCACGTTGATATCATTCGCGCAAAAAAACGCTTTCAAAATAACAGGGCCACCACTACTACAATGACTGGCCTGGAAGGCATTCGGACTGGCGCCTTTTTAATTTATAGAAAATACGTATAGAGTGTGTATGTTTTCTGAAATATATATCTTCTAGATCTGCATTTGAATGCGGGAGCCATGGGAAAATGTTCAAAAATGTATATTCACGTATTCAGAGATATATTTTTGGGGAAATAAAAGGTCAGCGGGGAGTAAAAGTTGCAAGAGAGTAGGGGTTTTGTGGAGCTTTTCAAGATATACCAGTGACGAGAGCACCGTTTACTCTCTGACTTGTCACGGCCAATATTGTCTACTGGTTTGTGACTTGTTTCTTAAAATCTTACCTTTATTTGTGATAAAACTTGCTACCAGAACAGAAGGCAAAAACAATCAGTGAAAGCACTTATCAATGAAACTCAAATATATTAAAGGGGTTTTTTAAGCGTTATCCATAAATTAGACTCTGATTTGTGACGAAAATTGTGACGAAAACAAAAAAGAATCTTTCTTTGAAAGAACAAAGGCCCTTTTAAGCCAAACAAATTTAGAAGCCAGGCACTAATTTGTGACGAAACTGATCTTTATTATAGAAAACAAAATATATACAGTGACGAAGGGTCCAAAATCCGAAGGCCAGACACTGTTATGGGACGTAATTTGTTACTAGGATTGGACACAAAACAGAATCAATGACGAAAGCTTTTAAAGTTAAAGAAGTTCTAAAGACGGGCAGTAATTTGTGACGAGAAAAGCCCATCTAAGTTAAATATATTAATATTTTTAATTATTTAACATTTAAATAAAATTAAGTTAATAAATCTTCATTTAAAGCTAGTCTATCTTTGTGCCACTAAATCCATTTAGTCCGTTTTAGTGAAAAAGGATCAAGGATCAACCGCTTAAGACACTTGACAGCGGCAGCCGCAAAAAAGCTGCTTTTCCCGGCAACTGTCGGCGACAGCTCCTGTAGCTCTGCCCCTTGGCTGGGCCTCCCGTTGAAAACCACGCCCCTTGGCAGCTACTTTCTCCAGTAGCCACTTGATGACAGCCAGCAAGTTGACACTAATCAGTTTAGCTCTAGCCCGACTTCAGCAGACAACTTGATTTGCATACACAAATGTGGCAGCGGAATGTGGCAGGGGTTAGGGACTGGGGCGGTGGGAAAACCACTTAAGCGGGCAACTAGCCACACCTAACCAGGCCGTCAGTCAAGGGGGATTTCAGTCCCAACAATTTCTGCGCTTTTTTCACCATCCTGGTCCTGGCTGTGGAAAAAAAAAGGACGAAAGCAACCCCTTTTTTGGAAGCCAAAACAGGAAGTAATCTATAGTCGCTGCGCCATTGTTTATTGTTTAATTTTTAGTCAACGCTGTTGTTGCTCACTCCGGCGGCAACTTTTGACTCCGGGTAAGTCTCCGTTCTGGTTATGCCCGCTTCCTGTTGGTCCTGTGCTAGTTCTTCGTCCTCTGCCCGTCCTATATACCGCACCCCTTGTCACTGAATTTTCTTCGTGTATTATTTCTATTGTTAACAGTTTTTGCATTTGCCGCTGCAAGTAGCGAAAACTTTTCACAATGGACCTTTGTTCGGCCACCCCCAGCCGCCAGGCCTCCGACTCCACTACGCCCCAGCTTTTCAACGATGCCACTTGAGCACTACAAAGGAGAGAGGCGAAAAAAACAAGAAGGAATAGGCGTGGAGACTATAGATACCCGGTACTTACCCGGTAGTAACAATAATCAAAGATAGAGTCTGAATTACAAGAACTACCTACATTTATTAGAGATGCCCATAAGAACCATCTTTAAAAATATATATATATTTAATATTTCATCGATGAACAGATATACCCTTATCCTGGGAGGAAAGAGGAAAGGTACAAATAAAAAAAAAAAGGGGACACGACGTAGCATAAAGGAAGCAAAACAAAAAACAGGACAAAGACGCCCAAGATGCTCAGGACGAAGCCGAAGACGCCCGTTGACAACAGGCCCCACTTCCAGACCCAGTCCCAGTCCTCGGCCGTATCGTGCCCCTCGGAGTCATGACACGCCCGTATCGCATTTATTCGGATTTCGTTTTATCGGAGCGGCAAGAAAAACAGCAACCCGTCGACAACAAAGTCACCCAGTTTCCAAGGCAGCAACAAGACACTGAGAGAAATATTCTTCTGTGCTTCTTATATTTTCTTATACATTTTCTTCTTATAATTGCTTTGCGGCACACTTGAAATCAGACACTCGGTTGGAATGGATGCCCCAGCAACTAAATTTAAATCAGGAGAGCAGGAGAGCTGGCCATATTAATTCAGATAATTCCGATAATTTGTGGAGTTCATTTGCGTTTAAAGTTTAAACCAAATTCCGATGGTTAATTGACTTTATCGTTATTTATGGCCCATAGTTTATTATTAGTTGGACAATAAAAAAAAGTGAGGGGGGTAGAGACTTCTGCAAGGACATTCTGCATTAACATCATCGGTTTCCGATGCCCAGGATACAATACTATAATAATATCAGCCATATAAAATATATCACTTGTTTTTTTAAAAATAGTTTCATATACATCTAAACTAAATAATTAAAGAATCGATTTAAAAAAGAAACTTAAAACCCTGTGAATGAAATTCGCATTACAAACATTTTGTAAAGAAATTTCCACTTGAATTTGACTTTTATTTTTTGTTATTTTTTTTCTTTTTTGTTCATTTTTTTTAAACACAGATTTTGATTTGTTTTGGAGCGGATGGATGGAGTGTGTGAGTGTATGTAGTGTGTGAGTGTGTCGGTATTTTGGAAAACATAGAAACAAATGGCTTAGACGCAGACAATTAGGACATTTAGGGATACGTTTGGGGGTTTGTTGGGATGTTTTTTTTTTCTCATATTTTTTTTTCTGGTTATTCGGTTTTTTTTTCAGTGATAACACATAGGGATGTACAAATATTTTTTTCTTTGGTTTTATAATAGCTTTGATTCGGTATTTTTCTTGGTATTTGGTTAGATGCTCACTTTCTTTATTATTTTTCTAGTTTTTTTTTCACCTAACTGACTGTTCTGTTTATCCTGTAATCCTTGTAGTTTCTGGTTTTTTTGTTTTTTTTTTTTTTGTTAACAAAACATTGACAAATATTAATCGATAAAGTATCGGGAAACAATAAAATGATCCATTTGATTTTGATGAGTAATCGAATTACCATAAAAAGCTTTGATCAAAAACGAACGGAAAATCGAAAGGAAAACTCTAAGATATCAAGAGATGAGAGGGGTTTTTCGTTGATGGGAAAATCAAAACGAAACAAATTACGATTTGGGGCAATTAATTTTTGGTTTTATTTGGATTTTACTTGGAGTGGCGGTAAGACAGCGAGAAGGTGAGAAAAAGTGGTGGTTAAGTGTCTGAAGAACCTCGGGAAAAATCAAATAGTTTGGCTAATTAGCTCGAAATGCTCACATGCCAACTAAAGAGTTATACAAAAATAATGATTATCTTAAGAAACATGAATAAAACAATGAAACACATATTTGAGGATGAGTTATCGATTATTTATCGATATTTTTTGGGTTAAATGGGTTAGTATGAATGTTAATATCAGTGGCTGATTGAAAGGATACGAAAAAAAGAAACGAGAAACACAAATCGGAAAATCAAAAGAAATACACATATAGACACGGTACACATAACACATACAATTATTCGTATATATATTTATTTATAATATATATTGATTGGTGGTGTGTATATATAGGAATCGAGATTCGATTATTCTCAATTCTCGTCTTGCCCTAAAAAGTATGCTAACGAAAAACGATGGAAATTAATATGGAAATAAATACGAAAAAAACATACTCATGATATGCAATGTCCATGTATTCTTTTCTCTTTATTTTTTTTTGCATTTTTTTTTTATTATTATTTATGTGTTGAGAGTGGAGTGCGTGCTTTTGTATCTGTGAGATAAAAAATTATGAATGCATTTTCGTGGCTAATTTTTTTCTGTATTTTTTGTTGTTGTCTTTACCCATGTTGTCGTGTTTTATTTACATGAATGATTTGTTGACTTTTCGAACTCGCTTCGAATGGTATTTTTTCATATTTTTTGCAATTCTTTTGTTTTTGTGTGTTGAAATGTAATTTAAAATCAACAAAATGGCATTTATATGACGGGGGAATTAAAGGGCCGGTGCTGGTACAATTATAATGCAATTATTATACGGCCGAGTGGCCTGGGAATTAACCAAAAAAAAATATAAATAAAATATCAACTTATAGAGGAACAAAAGTCAATTGCAGAATTTTAAATTTGAAAATTTCAACTGCAGTTGATTGGAAATCATGATTTTGGATATGAATGCAAGAGATGCAACCTACTGGTGTGTGTGTGATTTTGGATGCACATTTTTTTTTTCGAAAAATCGAAAAACAAAAACCGTAAGAATCAACTGAAAATGAATGCATTTTGTGTTCGGATGAAGAACTGAAAAGTTCCAGAACTAAACTCAAAAAAGATGCGACTGTAACAAACATATTTTCTTTCCTGGTTACCAAGTCTGTGTTTCCTATTGAAATGTTTTTTTTTTTTTTTGGTGTTTTTTTTTCGACTTACCAAGGTGTGAATGAGCTCCAGAAGAGACTACAAATTCACGGGTTGAAAACGTAGGATTTTTTTTTGTGTGATACATATATTTTTTTTTTTTTTAAGATTTTAATTTTGCATGTAGGAAATGCATATTTTGATTGGTGTTGAAATTTGGATTTTGATTTTTTTGGTTTTTTTGGTTTAGCACACAACATGAAGGTATCGAGCCACAGCAACAGAGTAGGACAGTACACAATTAATTGACAGGACAATAAAAAAGAAATCAAAAGACAAAAATGCGTTTCGTTAACGAATTGATCAAACTTTGATATTGCTTAACAATTGGATAGAAATTTTCATTTTTTTTTTTCTTTGGTTTTTTTGTATCATTTTTTAGCATACCTAGGGTAAAGAATTGTACTTTCATAGCTTAGAGTGGGAACAGAAACGGAAATGGAAATCGAAAAACGATAACGATAACGGAAATGAAGACTACAAAAATATTAAAGAAATGAAAAGAACAGAAAAGTAACACACATTTGACATACACATTTAGTCTGATGATGGACGAAGACGAAGACAATAGACTTATAGACGGAGATCGGCAGACATCATTGGGGTGTACTGGTACTGATATATCATCGTTGTTGGTTTAGTATGGTTAGTTGGTTAAATGGCAAACTGAAGAACGTAAATCGAACTATAGGGGATCAACTAAAAATCAACAAACAAATGTAATCGTAATCGATATTAGGGATGGGACTTCCTTCGGAGGTCGTCGGACATCGGCGCAGTTATCGAGGGCCTTTCTTATCGGGCGGGTGGGACTCGAAATTAAAACGAAAATCATAGCAACCGAACAACTGAACACATAGGCTAGTACATAGTTATACAATGACAGACTGTACTGCTGAGATACTGTACTGTATTGAAACGAAACGTAACGAAAGCAAATCAAAGGTAAAGTAAACTATCGATAATGTAGCTAGGTCTTGGTTCTTATTAGCAGAGTCACTTACTTATCGATATGAAGGCCTAAATTATGTGGAGATTTGGTAAATTGTTTTTTTTATTTCATTTCTATATATCACATTTTTTCTTTCGTTTATTTGTTATATATATTGTTCTTTTTTTTTTTTTAGGTAAGACGAACACAAGGAGGTTAAACATTAGACAACACACAAACTCAATGGAGTGCTATCAAATATTATCGCTTCGGATCGCATCAGAGATACATAGTGGTATATAATTTTCTGATTCCACAACTCGAGAGAGATGAGAGAGAAATGAGGCGGCAGAAGATAACTTAGGGAAATCAACAACAACAAAAAAATACAAAAAAATTATAAAAATTTATCTTTTTTTTGTGAGTTTCTTTTCTTCGGGTTTTCTTTTTTTTTAGCGGCTGGAAGTTGTCGGTTTTCTTCTCGACTTTGCAAGAAAAGAAAAAGCTCAAACAGGGAAATGTCCTTTCGTTTTCCTCCTCCCTTAATTTTTTTTTTTGAATTTTTTTTTTATTTTGTGGCGGGAGAAAATTAGGAGAACAATCACTCAGGATTAACGCAGGATACGGAACGTAAAGAAATGAAACAGTAACGGAAACGGAAGTAGAAATGGAACGGAAGGACATACAAAAAAGAGAGAGAGAGAGGGAAACGAAAAACTAGAAAATTAAACATTTTTTTTGTAGTCTGGAGACTCTTTCATTCTCATCTCAATATATTTTGAGGTTTCTTTTTTTTCAGCGCATAAATGATAGACTCATTGAGGGGAGAGAGGCGTACGGGATTGTGGGAATGTGAATGGGTATAGATTTTAAATTTCTTTTACTTTCTTTTTGCTTTTTCGCTTTTTTTTTTAAACTGATTTTGAGGCTACTGGTAGTGTGTCAAGTTGGTACAACAACAAAAATTATAAACAAAATAAACAATTTCTTGTTTTATTTTCATTATTTCTCGTTTTTTGTCGTTAAAGCATATGAACTTAAGATGCAATATATATATGTATATATACTATAGATGAATGATCTATCCGGCTCTATATACATACATACATACGCTAAGGCTTCATTTAGAATAAATTTGAGCTTTTTCCCTTCATAGCACCCGTTAAGCTTAAAGAAATCCACACAGAAACCGGAACAGAAAACGGAAAAAGTTCAAACGCAATTCCAATGAAATTGAAATGTATTTTTTTTTTTCAATTGCAGATCTATAACCTCTCTACTATATACAGTAGTTACATATCCGATCGGTTGGAGTCTGAGGCAGACACTATCTGCAATTCAAAAAGGGGTTTCCAAAAAAAAAATCGAAAACTAAAGAAATATTTTCAAACTCAAAAAATCGCTTAATAGCAAGCCCTCTTTTTGGTATTCAAGTCCCTGCGCTCTAAGAATATATACGTATATATATATATATATAAGATATGGACTATATATAGGACTCTCTAGGTGACAGTTAAGGCTAAAATATATGAGGCACATCACTTACTTTTCGCTGTACTCGTCCATGTGGGCGTACGATTGCACTGAGTTCTCTTCGATCAGGAACTTGACCCGCTGGTAGAAGGAGGCGGTGACCGAGGGGGGCTGCTTGCGGAGCAGCACCTCCACAGGATCGTTCGAGGACAGGCACATAATGTGCTCCGAACAGGCAGGATGCGAGCAGCACTCGCTATCCGAACAGTCGGTCATTCCATCTATAGGGGGTATTTTTAAAAAAAAATAATATTTTAAAATTAAATAAATTAAAATTAAAGCTTCTTAATATTTTTAAAATACTCTTTATACGTACCGCCATCATTATCGATATTGTCCTTGCAATTAAGTTCCAGTGCTATGGAACAGTCGCTTCCGGCCCATCCTTCAATGCAATCGCAGCGGTATTCGCCATTCTCCAGGGTACACTGTCCATGACGGGAGCAGCCATTCTCGCAGCCAGCTGGGGAAATATGAAATATAATTTAAAATAATATAAATACTCAATAAATGTTTAAAATAAATATTTAAAATTTATTATTATGGAAATTTATCAAAGTCCCTGAAAACTATGCTATACTTTTTAGTCGCAGCCCCAAATCACATCAATCATACGACATGGTGGTCTAAATGAAGACTTGAATGAGTTTTAAAAATATAATTAATTTATGGTTTATGTTGAGAATTAACTTAAGATTTACTCATTATTTAAATTATTTTATTAATTTATTTTTTATAACTATTAGACTACTTATGTATATCACTCATACGCACTGTAGTCTCCCAGTTAGAAAAGGTTTTCTTTGCAAAAAGTCTATACTTTTCTTACTTTTAGCTAAAAATCTTTAATTTTAATAACAAATTCTGAAGCTACCTTTTAGCATAAACACTAAAAAATAAATTGCACTTTTTTTTGACCCCATAACTCATACGCCCTGTTGTCCAATTTATTGTTTAATTTTTTCTTCGCCTTTGTGTCACTTTTAGATTGATATTCCATTAAATAAATACTAATATGCATGGAAAGCCACCACATTACTCATACGCAGTGTAGCCATTACAGTTATTTAGATTCTATACAAGAATTTATCGTAATTTTTGATATATAGTGAGATTAATCATACTATTTCTATTTCATACTATCAGTTCAACCTAAAACCTTGACAAAAACACATCACTCATACGCAGTGTGGAACTGCAGCTGCCAAGGTAAATTTTTTTGGTAAAAATCCAGTTCTGTGTTGTCTGTAATTAAGAGCAAACTGTCCGGATCGAGTGGCGCTTCAAATTGAATGATAACACAGCTCCCCTAGCCCTACCCCTCCTTTCCCTTGCCATTCCTGTAAATTTGCATTCCCGGGCCTCCAACCTCCTTGATTTTCAAGTCAACATCATGAATATAAAAATAATGTTGATGTTTGCTCTCACTCTCAGTGGCAGTTAACCTATGGCGGCACTCAACGAAATGTTCGGCAAACATAAAAACCCAACGAAACGTAACCTAACGATAGATGATTTCTGCCCATCATACCCTCAACCCCCCCTTTGTGCTTTTTTTTTGTGTTGTGTTGCCATCATTCTGGCTTTATTTGTTTGTGCCACGACAGCATTTGACGCAAAGTTAATGTCACTTGACATGTGTCATTTGCAAAAATGTTAATGGCAAGGGGGTAAGGCGCAAAGGTAGCAAAGCCCGCCCCCTTCTTTTTTTGTGCCTTTTTTGTGTGCCATTTGGGCTGCTAACTCAGCTTCCGGCATGTTAAAAAGTTTGCGGCGCATAAAATGACTTCCCTGCTTGTTACTGCCTTCCTGTTTACGACTCGCTCCCCGGGCCTCGATTCGATTTCCCTCCTCCTTTAGCCCCCCCTGTGTTTGTGAGCACATATTGGCAATAACTTCAAGTGTTCGACTCGCAAATATTGGCATTTGTGAGCAACTCTTGCCAAAATCTGATGACTGGATTAGAGACCACCGAGCGGGAACTCTTCTTGAAAAAAGGGCAAGTACTTCTTGAAAACTCGGTCAGAATTTCCCAAAAAAGCGAGCTTCCATTACTTTAAATATTATTCACTAACTTTAGTTGTATTTTTGGCAGTTTTTATCATGTAGAAGCCTGTGAGCTTATTTTGCCTCTACTATTTTATCACTTTCGGCGGACAAATCCCTCGCTTTTTATGCCTGGCCATTGAAAAAATGTTGTAATCTCCCCGAACACACTTCTGCACATATTTTACAATCCATAATAAAATCCCCATAGACCCCTAGACCAGCAAAAAAAATCCCCGACGAGGATGAGGAAAACATTGTAAATATTTGAATGAGACGACGCGACGGGCGATAGAAATGGAAATAGAATGGAAAGCGATAGAGAGAGCCACTAAATGTAACTACTAGAGGACTCTATATATATGTACGGCTTTGGAGTGTCTGAGCACCTTTGACCCCATCGGCGTCACCCCTATTTTTATTTTTAGTTTTTTTTTCAATGCTTCCAACTCCCAGACGAGGCCAATTGAGCGGAGGTCTCGGTGGCGCGTAATTCGCCAGAAATCTCTGTTTCGAATTCAATCAACTCAGCCGCATTGAAGGCGCCGACTGAAAGGTCTAATCTGTGCAGCAGACCCCCTTGCCCCATGCCCCATGCCCCCTGAAAGAGCTCATGTGCAGGGGAATAGTGATGACGGTCTGATCTACCTTTATATGTCATTTATTTGGAGGTATAAAGGCTTTATAAGGTTTATTCTTAAAATTTCTATAACATTTTGTCTTCTTTAGTTACGAAAAAATATTTAAAAATTTTAAATTGAAGAAGTTTTGTCAGTTAATTCTTGAATTATTTAGACTTTTATTAATTATAATAATTGTTTTAAGTTTGAAGAAGCTTCGAACTCTACACTGAACGCTATACTGAACTCTGAACATAAAAGCTCTATTTAATGTTTCCATGACTAGTTTTATTTAGTTTAAAAAATATCCCCCATTTTCTAAGCATTTATGTAGCACTACCCCCTTAATTTTTTGGCATCACTGAGCCGGCAAAGTCGTTAAGTACTTTCTAAAAATACAACACCGAAACCCAGACACAGATACGCTCCACTATTCTATATTGCATGTATTAGTGCCACTGACACGCCCCCTTTTCGCATATATGGGGGCCGGGCAGGACTGGGCTGGGCCGGGGCTGGAGCACTTGGAATCGATTGAGTCCCGTGGGAGGGAGAGCGAGGTCGAGGCAAGATTGCCAGTGACTCTGAATGACGTCGGAAGTTTTATTGGTTTTGCACACGTCACCGAAATGTTGATCGGGTTGAGGGGCGGGCTGATGGAGGTAGAGGTGGGGCTGACGCGGAGGACAGTCGCCAAAGCCAGAAACCAGGAGGGGGGAGTGCCATTACATGCATGCCTGGCAGTGTTCGGCGTCGTTTTGTGGATGTTTTTGTAACATGACTGTTTGTTTTTAAAGTTTTAATCACTGTCAATCGATAGCTACTTATCATGCTGCAGTGCCTCGAATGGCTCTACACCCCACCGTCCTGTTATCCTGCCCCGGCAACTTGTATCCTGGCGCTGCTCCTTTCTATTTGTTTTTGTTGCCGGTCGTCAGAGTTTTGTATGAGTGTGTGTGTGTGTGTTCGCCTCAAACAACATGGTTAAGTCATGGCGGCAAAACTGTCAAACGCACTTCCCAGCCAACCCCCAACCAGCCCACAACAAAAAAAAAACCCAAAAACCAGCAAAATTCGTGGAGGAATCCTGGGAAATCACTCGAGGGGGGGCTGTTGCACCACGCCCCTGGAGTGGAGTGGAGAGCAAATGGCGTAAACATGTACAAAATACTTTGGTGCATCGACTCCAGCTCCATCTCCAGCTCCAGTTCCAGCCAAAAAGTTGTAAAAAATCCAAACCAAAAAATACTAGTAGAAGCAAGCCAAAAAATTGATAAAAAGCACGAGAGAAATGTTTTCTTTAAAGGTGAAGACTAAAAGCAGAGGTGTGGTTACAGGGGTGGGGATATGACACTGTTTTGGAACAACTGTCAGTGTTTGAGGACCCCTTTTAGTGACGGTTTTGTAAAATTTCCAACTTTTATTGTAAACTATATGATATTCAGTACTTCTCCATCTCTAATTGCAGGCTATATAATAACCGTTTTTTCTCCATATTTGGTTCAAAACTTTGAGATACCCGGTAATCCCGGTTTTTATAAAAAACCTCTATCTCTCATTGCAGCTTATATGACACCCGGTACTTCTCTATCATTGGTTGTAAACTTTGAGATACCCTGTACTCCTCTGTTTGTAACAAAAGACTGTGTGATACCCGGTACTTCTGTATTCTTTATAGAAGTCCGATACCCTCTATCTGGAATAGAGCCTCTAGATAGATGGAGTCGACACCCGGTACTCCTCTTAGTCTTTAAAGCTACATGATTTCTGGTACTACCCCTCAAAAAGATACTATAGTTAACACTTACGCAGAGTACAATGACGTCCGTTCCAGCCTTGAGAGCAGACACAGGTTCCATTCTTGCACTGCCCATGTTCCGAGCATCGGGCATCGCAGGGCAGCTGGTCGCACAGGTTTCCAGTCCATCCAGAGTTGCAGCGGCACTTGCCAGACTCGCACACTCCATTGCGTCCACAGTCCAGACTGCAAACGGCTGTAAGGATAGTTGGGAGATTTAATGAGTATTTGAAGATAAAACTAAGGACTACTATAGACTATAACCCTTACAAGAGGTCTACTTTCAGATCTATTGAATCGAATGAGAATTAAATTATATGATTCTGGGCATTATTTATAAAAACTTAAACCTTAAAGCCTTATCCTTCTCCATTGGTGGACATTTTTCTTGGCCTGACTCTCTGGAATTTATGGTTTAGTTCATAATCTGGTTTTCGGGGGATGCTGGGGCCGCCCCATGACTTTTGTTCGCAGGCGTAAATTTATTTTATTTGTTTTTTTTTTTGTTTGCGAGGACTAAATGGAATGAGAGGCAGCAGCAGGATGAGCAGGAGCAGTACCAGTAGCAGTGCCACAACCTGCGTATTAAATAAATAATGAATTTTTATGAGGCTCTGCTTCATTACGCCAGGAGGAGTCGTCAACGTGGCCACATCTCCGACTATATGCGTGGGACGTATATATATATATATATATATAGGTATATAGTATAATATGCACCCCCTTTAATCTGGGATGCTTTTTGTAGCTACTGGTACTGCTCGTGGTGCTAAAAAGTTAAGCAAATTAGGAGTGCGTGCCACGGCGAGACGTGTCCTTTGGACTTTGTTGGCCTCCTCTCGTAAGCCGCTTGTTTTATTGAGCTCCTGATTCTGTTTCTGATTCTCTTCGTTGGATGATTATGGTTCTGTTTCTTTTTTTTTTGGAAAAATGGGAGATGGTTGTGGTGGAGAAAGGGCCATGGGCCTAATTGGAAGCTCCGACTTTACGGCCAGCCGACATTCCATTCTAATTTCGGATTTAGTTGCGGCCATAAAACATCATCATATTCGCCAAAGTGCCACAGATTTCGGCCATGTATGGCACTGCCTCGTACCTGGATTTTACGGCCACTATGCTTTATGGCCGCCAGCCTCCAGCAGGCTTCTGCTTTAAATTACCCTCCTTCTCCCTGCATCCTCCCCCTGTAAGTGTGATTAAATTCAACAAATGGTCTGGGGGAGACATTCAGGGGGAAATGGGCGGGCTGATCCGGTTGATCCCTTACCTTGAGAGCAGTCGGGACCTGTCCAGTGGCGCTCGCAAACACACTGGCCGGTCTCCAGGTCGTAGGTTCCGTGCTCGGAGCAGCCGGGCAGGCACTGGTACACCTGCTGGTCGATCGTGCCGCAGTCCTCGCCCTGCCACCCGGCCTTGCAGTAGCACTGTCCAGCCACACAGGTGCCGTGTCCGGAGCAGAGCGGATCCAGGCAGTCGTCTGCGTTGTCCAAGTGGTGTGTAGTGGCGTGGTGGGTGGAGAGGTCATCGCCGGGTGGTTGATTTTTGTGGGTGGGAGGGAGAGAAAATAAATACAAAACGATTGTTAGTCAACACGTGGAGATGACACAGTGAATATGGTTATAGAAGCGAAATATTTATAGAGAAAGGTATAATGGGGAATACATAAGAATTGTACATTAACAGGTTAGGATTCTTGCTATCCTTACTTATGTTTATCAGAGCTCGAACCATCTAAAGCCTTTTTTTAAAAATGAACTTAAGCCTTTTAAAAAAATCCAAAGATAAAACCTTTAGCTCCACAAACGGTTAAGAGTTATAGAGTTAAAATTATAGAAAATTCTACGTGTGAATTCTATATAGTGTTTAGTCTCCAAAATATTCATAAGACTTCTTAAGTAAACTCCTTATATTCCCTCGAATGTATGTGTAACTTTTTAAAACTTAAAAAGCGCTAGGATCAGTTATGTTTTATTCAGGAAAAGGTAGAAAAAGGCCCTATGTATGCTACGGTATGCTGGGTATTCTACTAACCATTCTATTATAGGTATAGCCTAGGTATATAAAGGTTTTGGTTAAAAAAATGACCTCCTAAACCACCATATGTCCTTTAGACCTCCTAAATCCCTCTTCTTATAGTCATTGTATCTGAAAAACAGCCTTATAAAGCTCAAAATCAACTCAAATAACTACAAATATTAAAAAGCCCTAAAACATGGCCCTTAAGGTATACTTTATATGAAGTTATACTTTTTACCAACTATGCTTTCTATAGGTAATTCTTTTATTGATTAAATTTACTAATAACACCTAAACCCCTTTAAAATCTTGTAATATAACTAAGTAGTGTCCTCTTTTCAGAGTCCCCACTGTATCAAATACAAAAAAAAATAAAAATATTAGAGTGAAGAAAGGATATTATATATATATTTGATTTCGGTAGGGCAGCCAAGTCGTGACAGCCGTGCCAAAACAAAAAGCTTTCCTCCATTTGGTACCTACTCTCCACTTCCCGTCTCTTTCTACCACCCTCTCGCTCTATCTCTCTGTCTCTGTTACTCCTTTCGTTTTGGCCAAGACCCCTCCTTGTATGGGGCAAAAACACACACATGACATGATTAGTATGTTAGACACGTACGAAAGTGGTCATTAAAATGAAATTCCAGTTTAGTTCAAGTTGGTAATTTTGCGCAGTTGTTGCAATTTTTCTTTCTCTCTCTATCTCTTTCTATCTGTCTCTATCTATCTCTTTCTGTTTTGTTTTCCGTTTGTGTTGTTTTTCTTCTCCTACTTCTTCCGGTCTTTTTTTTTTCCTGACTTGGCTCGCATGTGTTTGAGGAATATGCTCCCGACATATAAATTCGATTTTATACGTTTTATGTTTGCTCAACGTTTTCTCCCCAGGACCTCTCGACCCAGGACCTCGCATCCTGTTCTGTATATATTTTTTTTTTTGCTGCTTTACTTCTGTTTCTGTTTCGGATTCTGTTTGTTGTTTGTCCCTGTTTGTTTTCACATGCCACCAGGCCACCCCTGGTGGCTCCAACATTAAACTCATCAAAATGTTGCCCCAACGTGTATTGTTGCATGTTGCATATTTTATGCCCCGACCCACTAGGGCATGTCCTGCGAGGTATATGCGTTTTTAAAGCGGTTTCAGGATGGTATGCTTTTGTAGGGTATCTGAAAGACCTCTCTGGTCTTTAAAGCCTGCTTTTGGGCTAATTCAAAAGAGCGACGGGCAGTGTGTTGGAAAAGCGGAAAAATTTTTGGCATTTCTTTGCCTTTCGCTTTGTCAATTTAGGGCCAACACATACACACAGAGATACACACACACAGATACAGAGACACAAGCGAGGCCAGAATATTTTTGGACCAAGAGCCCCCCCAAAAACGAGAGGGGCCGAACCGAGGAAGAGGAGAGGTGTCGGCATAATAACTGAAATATTTTGGCATCCACTTGGCGGGCCACTCCCTCGACTTCTTTCTTTTACGTTTTTCTGCCACCACCACCCAGCCTCCACTCCAAAGGACAGCACCCATGTCCTTGTCCGCCGACTGTCCTTATCGGGCAGTGTCAACATGGCCCGGAACCGAGGCTGGCTCCAAATTGCAAACAAGGCAAATAAATAATTTTAGCATTTTTATGCCAAGTCAGCAGAAGGCATACACACTCATACAGAGCAAGAGCACTGAGAGAATATTATTTTTGGAGTCTACTTTTAGGCTGCGGAAAGTGTTGTTGAAAAAGGAATGACCTCTAGTGCCAAAAAGTAGGCTTTAAATACTAAAGATTCGCAAATATTTAATAGTATTTTAGGTTGAACTTGAAGGAAGTTTTGTGGAAAAAGGAAGTCCTAGGAGTATGCTTCAAATACGAGATATTATTTAATATTTTAGACTCTATTTTAGGCCTTTTAGAGTGTTGTAATAAAATTCTAAAATATTTATTAATATTTAAAGACTACTTTTAGGCTTGAAAGTATTGTGGAAGAAAGGGTATTATCATAACCTTTGTATGCCTTGAAGTCTCCTTCAAATACTGAAAATTCTTAAATATTTAATAAAATTTTGGAGTATACTTCTAAGCGTTTTAAGTATTGTTAAAAATAAAATTCCCTTTACTGCCTAAAAGCATGCTTTAAATAATAAAAATTCTCTACCAAAAATCTGCAAATTATTTCTCACAGTACATGCCCAGTGAGCACCAAGTCCTTGACACTTACGCTGATCGCAGTAGGGTCCTTTCCAGCCGCGCTCGCAGTGGCACTCGCCCTCGATGCAGCGTCCATGGGCCGAGCAGTTGGGCACCTCGCACTCGCCCACCGGAATGTCGCACTCCGCCCCCTTCCAGCCCTCTTCGCAGTGGCACACTCCGCCCCCGTAGTGACCATGGGCGGAGCAGAGGACAGGACACACGCCTAAAGAGTGCGAAAGAGATGGATGAGTGTCATGGTGGTTTGTTGGAATAAGGTTCTAGGGACTTACTTTTGGAGCAATCCACTCCCTGGTAGCCATCGATGCAGTCACACTTGCCCAGGTAGCAGCTACCACGGCCGGAGCAGTCATTGGGGCAGGTGGTGCTGACACCCTCGGCCTCCTCGGCCAGGAGGGAGACGGAATGGGCCACCAGCTCGTCGTTGTAGACGGAAATGAACCACAGGCCAGTGTCCAGGTACTGCAGGAGGGACACATTCACGGTCATCGCGTCCACGTCGAGGGCGGGCAGGCCGTCGCCGGCGGAGCGCTTGTTGACCCAATGCTCCTGCGGCTGTTGCGGTTTCCCGAACTTCTGGACATGCTGCTTGGCAATGTTCAGGGGTATGTCCACGTCGTCCTCCCGCGACTCAAAGCTGCGGCTCTCGTCCGAGTCCTGATCGTCGTCCGGGTCCTGGTCGGTGTCGTCAACGGTGCGATAGCGCATCTCCTCCTCCTCCCGCAGATGCTGGTAGAGCTCCAGGTCGTGGGTGGTGGCGTTGCCGGTGCTGCGACGGTGGCGCAGGTGGCTGTCCAGCCGCCCACCTTTGATGAACTCCACAAAGTCGTGCTGGGTCACCGAGGGAGCCACGTTGCGTCGCGAATAGACCGCAAAGTGGGCGCCCCACGGCAGCGTGAAGTTGAAGCGAATGAAGGCCGGATGCTTGTTGCGGAATTCCAGGGTCCAGAACTGGTAGGCGGGTATGGTGGCGTGGTAGGCCTCGTTGAACTCCTTCAGCTCCACCACACCGCCCAGCTGGGGCTGCAGCGCCTGGTGGTTCTGCTGCATCATCTGGCCCCCCGGGCCCATGCCCATGCCCATGCCGCCGATGGCCCCGTTGCCGGGTATGCCGCCGTAGGTCAGCTGGTGGTGATCCTGCAGCTGGGTGTTCGTGGCGTCCAACGGGGTCAGCGGCTGGTTGATCGAGTGCGGCTGTTGTTGCTGCAACAGCAACTGCTGCTGGATGCCGGCATTCCCGCCGGCCATCCCATTGCCCCCAACGCCGCCGACCACCGCCGGGTTCATCAGCCCGTGGACACCGTGATTCTGGCCGTGGTCCGAGGTGCTGGTCTGGATCGATTCCTCTGTGGGATATGCCGTGGCCACGCCGTTCTTCTCGTTGCCTTTCGCCAAGCCGCCGCGCAAGTCGTGGGGCTGGGACTTGACGTCCTGGACTAGGATGCAGTTGGTGGAGTCCATGTTGGGTTTCATTGAGCTAACAGCTGTAAGAGAGAATTGAAAGAATGGTTACTCCTGATTTCTTTATTTCATTGCCTACTTTTAAGTGTTGTGAGTGTTGTAATTGTGTTGGTGTAATTGGTGTAATAATTGTTGAAAAATTAAACCTTAACTGTCTAAAAGTATGCTTCAAAACATAACTTTTCAGCCTTTAATCTATAAGTTGTTGAAAAACATACCTCTCCCACCTAAAAGTATGCTCTAATAGTGTATGCTCCAAATATCCTTTCAAAACCTTTAGTTTATAAGTTTCCATTGCCTGCTTTTTAAAGGCACAAAAGTATGCTTCGAAAAATATAAACAATTAATTTCCCTATTTTATGAATCAATACCTATTATTTCCTCCCAAAAATTGATATACTAAATTAAAGGTTAGCACACACAACTACTCTGATTAGAGCCCGCATCCTTGCATTATCCTGGGCCGTTACGTCTTCTGTTTCAGGGCAGAGCTTTGCCTCTTAGCTGGATTTTCGATTCGGCTTCGGCCAAATGTGCGCCCATAAATCGGGCCAGAAGCAGCAGCCCCCGAAACCAAAAAGGACGAACGTGCCACAGAGAGAGGGAATGCTGGAGCTGCTGAGCTGCTAGTATTTCTGGCCATAAATCCTGCTCCTCATGGCCAAGAGAATCGCAATAATGTCTTCTGTGGTGCTGTAGTTGGTGGCTTCAGCTGCTGCACCGCCCTGTTTTTCACACATAAATTTTGGCATCATATTTTAACGCCATATTAATATGCACACGAGTATAAATCAAAAACTAGCGCACCCGCCCTGGCTCCTGCAGGACTCATACACACACACATGGACACAAAGTGGCCGTTGTTAACACGTTGGCATTTTGCTCTCAGAAAAAGGGTCCTCGTCCTGGTGCTGGTTGTGGGCTATCGTTTATCGATAACCATGGCCAGCCGGCAATTTATGGCCATTGGCAGTGGGAATGCGGCGCCAGCAGGTCCTGGCCATCAGGACATGCAAAGCGCCAAAAAAACAAACGAGGACACCGACATGATTGAAGGACTCCACCCAGAAGGGTTAACTAAACATGGCTTTAAAGTGGAGTCTTCTTGTTAAGGATTCTTGCAATTAATTGTTAATTGATTGAACCATTGATCAGGCACTTCAATCACGTCCTCAATCTCCATCAGCATTCATGGCCCAAATCGTGGCACATTAGTGTCGGCCCTCGCGAGCAATTAACCTCACCCACTCGAGCCCATCGATCGGAATTATGTTAATGGTCGGCATTCGATTGGGCTATATATAGCTTACCATTTGTATATTTTTGTACGCGGACTCGTGTACGCGTGTGTGAATCATAAACATATGAATAATGGCCCCAGTGCTGTCATTGCTCCTTCTACGCTGCCTTCCCAATTTGGGGCACTTGACAGGAAAACAAAACATTTCGTTGACATGTAAACTAATGCACACGCACCCCCCCACACCCCAACACTCCAACACACACACACACAACAAGACAAGGAGCAGTACCCGAAAGGACGAAAAAAAAGCCATTCTTAGATATATGGTCCGCGGCGAGTATCATTAATAAATTAAGAGCTCGGCCCAGTTGGTTCTATTAAGTTAACAAGCTTTTCATTCAAGTGCCCTCCTGCTACCTCGCTACCTCCACTCGCCAAACAATGAAGGACCTCCTCGGCGTGGAGTGGAGTGGGTTGGGTTTTATATTTCCTTGCCATTCGATTCGATTCGATTTGGTTTCTGGTTCGGTTTGGGCTTCTAGTTCTTGGCGTTGTTTTTCGTTCAGCAATTAAATTTGATTACAACTGGCCGCCCACCTCCTTTTAATGGCAGAGCCCATCCATTACCACCCCCCATGTTTGGCTCTCGCTAATGATTATTTAGTTTCGTTTTTATTCCTTGGTGCTTCCTTGTTGGGGGAAGTTGTTTAGATTTTTAGCTTTTTAAGGGCATGTCTTGAGGGACAGAGAGAGAAATGATTGAACTCCAATTTTGGGAGAAGAAGTAAGGGGTGTTATATAGTTTTGAAGTCTAACTCTGACTGTGATTGACTTTAAAGTTATATTTTTGCCTTAAAATTATGTTAAAGACCTCTACTGGCTGATAGCTTCATGCATCTAAGTACCAGGTATCATATAATGATATTTCATCGTAGTATCTGTCATATACATCCACCATGTGTCAAATACTACTCTATTATGACTGGTTTAATAGCTAGAAGTACCTGGTATCATACAATTTTTATTGTCATATAGTTATTATAGAATCTCTTTAACTTTGATGCTCTATTTTGGAACTATATGGGTGAAATAGACTCTTAACTATTAGAGACTATATATGTTAGACTATTAACTAATAAGCGTTATAGGTTTGATATATCTGAGTACCGGGTATCATATACTGATGTTTAATCGAAGTACCAGTTAAATATAGGTTACATAATATTATATTATTGATGTATGGATGGATAGAAGTACCGGCTATCATATATTTTTAAAGTATTTGACTTTTCTAAATGTCTATAAATGTGATATAGTCTTCTATTAACTAATACTTTGAAGTATTTCAGTACCTGGTATTATATATTATTATATTATCGTAGTATCTGTCATGTATCTGTGGAAGGATACATGACTAGAAGTACCGGCTATCACACATTTCTCAAAACCACTAGCTTTTCCCTTTAATTTGCTTATTTCTTCTAACTTTTAAGCCAACTACTTCCCATATAGGCCATAAGATAGCCTTTCCTTTAAGACCCCAATCTCTCGCAGTGCATCTACATGTTCAGTGCACATCATTAGTGTGAAATCAAGCACCTCCCCTTTTAGCTGGAATTTCTCCTTCAATTTCTTATTATTTTTTTTTGTTTCTCCAGCCACACAGGCACTCCTTTGGACGTGTGTGTGTATGTGGGTGTATATATATTTTTAGAACCACTCGAGTTCTGCTCCAATTCCTGGCTGATAACTCAAAGGGTGTGCAACGGATGTGTTCGATTAATTATTTCCGCCACCCGGCCACCCGACCAACCCAGCAGCTCCAGTGCCCAACTTTTCCAAAAGGGGCCCGCCTCGCCACTTTTGAATATCCCTGGCCTATGAATAAAAGAGTGCACGACAAATGAGACACATCATCGGGCTTCCCGGCAGGGACCTTATGCAAATTGCTCCTGCCGGGGACAATGGTCCGAAAACTAGAACCACTCAGATCCACTCCCCCCGAAAAATAGCAGCGTTGCCTGTCCAGTGGGGTCTCAGGGTCAGTGAAAAGTTAGAAGCGCCAGCTCCTAGCAGGAGCTGGAAAATTTATGAAACATTTTCTTAATTGCACTTCCTTGAGGAAAATAATTTATTTAAACGACATGCGCACACCTTTCTTCCACGAACCGAAATGGAAAGTGGAGGTAGAGGAAGGTCCTGCCATTGACAAATGTCCTTTCTAGATGTGTGTGTGTTGTGTTGTAATTTAAATTGAAATGTCTTTCATTATGCCTTTTGGTTGGATAACCCAAGACCGAGTTTGTTGAATCAATTTCCATCCTTTTCTTTTTTTTGGTTTATTTTTCTTGTATTTCTAAGGACATTTGGTGGCTTGTTTTATTTTTGAACTATGACATAGTTTGTGTCTATTAGGGAATTTTGTGCCTCGAAATTAATTGAAACCAGCAGGGTATGTGCTTTCGTCTTGCTTTCCCAGCCGAAAAGTGTTTTCCCGCAACATTCTTGGGAAATTTGTTCGCTTTCCTCAGCCTCAGACTCGGCCATTGCTAATTGACTTTCTTTGTTGCGGTTGTGCGTGACGTTCGCATTTCCGGATGATTGGCCACCGCCCACTAGCCCACTAGCCTGCCCACCGCCCCCCTGGTGGTTTTCCCTAGGCTGTTTTTCCGGCCAGAGGAAGAAAACCGAAACGAATGCGAGAAGGACAATTTCCGAGTGCTTTGCATAATTCGTTAGGCGCAAAGGAAACCGCAGAAAAATGAACAATTCCATTCACTAATTGGCAGCAATCTCTTTGACTCGCTCTCTCTTTCTGTCTCAGCCCAGCTGTCTCTTTCCCACATGGTACAGTGAAGCTTGTGGCAGTAGAGAGTTTGATGTTTGTTGTTTGAAAGTGGACACTTGGAGGTTGGTCAAGTGAATGCTATTAGGCCATCGAGAGATCGCAGAAGAAATCAAGGACTATATGATACCCGGTACTAGCTTCTAATATTATAACTATTTTTCTAATATATAGAATACTTATAAGCTTAATGGTTAGTTTTATGACCTTCTGAAACCTTGACCTTCTTTTCAGCTCAGATTTTGTCTTAATTTCCAACTATTGTTTTAAAGGGAGAGTCCCTCCATATTAGATTCTTCTTCATAGTGATGGTTTTGAAGACTATACCATACCCGGTACCTCTTTTATTTAGTTTTCTAATAAAAACTGGCATACTTTTGGGCTTAATGATATGTTATCTTACTTTTTGATACCTCTTTGTTTAACTTTTGTATTCATTTTCATGTATTGTTTCAATATAAGATGTCTCAGGTTCAAAATAGAGAAATTCAAGACTTTACAATACCCGGTACCTTTTCCTTTAATTTAATATTAAATGATAGAATACTTTTAGGTTCAATCTGTATTTTGCTTATCATTTTAAACCCCTTGGATCAACTACTGTTTCAATATGAAAGCCCCCCGACCAACAGCAAGTGGCCATAAACACGTTCTAAGGACCATTATCCCGGCATATTGGTAATTAACCATGAACCGAGCCAGTCAGTTACCGTGGCGATAACTATTGCCGTAATCAGCTTAAGATTACATGCATATATGGCAAGCATGGCAAGCATGAATATTCTAAAGTAACTTTACCCACATCCAGGCATATCCTGGCACATCCTGATGCATTTCCACTCACATCGAAGGGGGGAGGGCGGCCAAGACAGGCATGGCACCCACTGTGCTGGATTCGATTGAGGGGCGCAATGCATCTAATTCTATTGTTGGGGGGCGTGGCAGGGCAGTGGATGGGCGGTGGGGATGGGGGGTGGCGATAAAACCGCAACAGAGCCAAAGGCAGCAACAAATTAAATTTTCAGCAAGCCGCAACGGCAACGGCAACGCAAAGTGAAATGAAAATAAAATCGCATAAACTACAAGGCCAGCAGCTGCTGTAAATGACAACGCCGATAAGATGTTAAGGGGTCACTGGGGGGTTAAGAGAGATGGAACGAGATGGTGCTAGATACAAGTGGGCCTGGGTATGGGGAATAGAAAAGGACAGCAGGATAAGCCCCATGGGGTCATTGCAGGCAGCAGCAGAAACAGCAGCAGGGCAGTAAGGCATGCAACCACACAGATGGTGGTGCAGCAGGCAGTGGCATGGCCAAAAGGGGAGGGAGGGCAGGGGAGTGGGGGGTGTGGGGCATGCCAACCAAGTTTCAACACAGATGGACGCACGAACGCACTTCGCCATTTGGCATGGCCAGCACACACCGAGAGAAATTCTTTATTGAAATAACTACCAAGATTACAAGCCCATTACCATTTGTGTTTGATTTCTTTCAGTGTAATCCCCAAGTACTTGGGGTGGGGAGGGCGTAAGTAGCATGAGGGGGCGTGGTGGCCTGCATTTGCCTGTGAAACAGTGCATATCGAATGAGTTTCCGATAGTTATCCGCTTAAAAATCGATTAACCCATTTCCGATAACTACTGCAATGCGCATCCTGACCGGGCCAGCTGCCATTCTAGCATATTAACTGTTGTCTCTCTCTCCCCCCCGCCCGGCAGCTGTCTCTTTCAGCTTTTGTTGTGATAGAAAGTGGCACATTTGTAAATCGCTGGGCAAACATTTATGCAACTTTATGCTGCAGCCTCGGCTTCTGCCACTTTTGCATCTCCTGGCATCTCTGCCGCTCCTGCCGCTGCGGTTGCACTTGTCACTCACTATCTGGCCATCTCTTTTCCCCCAAGCATCTGCCCTCTCGCTTCCTGGCTGACTTGTGCCGTCTCTTTCGCCGCCTGCTGACATTGCGGTTGATTATCGGGACAGATATGACAGCGGGATGTGAGATGCTTGCTCTCGGCAAAGTTTAAGCTTCTACCTGACAGTTCTCGCTTGCGGTATTTTAAATAAAGTCAAACCAAATAGTTGAACAACAATCAAGAAATTATCAATTGTTAAACGGTATTCAAGGGATATTTATTGGTTGTGGGTCTTTAAAGTAATGTATGAATAAATTAAAGGCATTTTAATTGCCTTTCTGCAGGTTATTAATTGGTAAAACCAAATTTTGTTCAATATCGGGGTCACCAAAGTACTATTTGTCGTTTATCCATGAGTTTCAGTTGCTTTTTAGTAATTTTTGGTTGCTTCTTGAATAATTAGTAAGTGGGTGAGTCTGAGAAGCTATTACATACAATCACTGGGTGAGTAAACTAAGAAAAGTATCATTTCTAAAATATCGGGGTCACCAAAAGCCATTTTTTTCATTTCAATAAGTTTGAGATGCTTTTTAGCAATTTTTGTTTAGGTTTTAGATGATTGGGTATGCTTTTTAGAGCTTAGCAATTCTAACATTCAATGAAATTATGATTTAAGCAAGTATGAATCTATTTCTTACAACTTCGGGGTCACCAAAGTACTCTGATCCATCTCTATAACTTCGAGTTGCTTTTCAGTCACTGTTGTTTGGTTTTTAGTTTAAATAACCTGACAGTGAAGCTACATAAGATCTACATATATAAGAATCTATATATTCATAATAATAACCACAGAAATAATATAAAATTCCTTCAAATCGGGGTCACCAAAATTAGCTCACCTATTTTGCATTTATTAAAATAATACCAAAGCCTATACTAATTCCATAACTTGCAAGTCCATCCTCCATTTATAGACACCTTTCTTTAACTTTTTTTAAAGTTTTCTCCACGCCCTTATAAGTAGACTATGCTTTATGTTAGCTGCCTGAAATCTTGCCTCATCAATGTACGATTGTTTGTCCTTGAGTGGGTGGTCGATGGGTCGGTGGCTCGGTGGTGGGTGGTGGCTGATGGCGGCTGCTGCTGTTTGTTGTTTGCGGAGGCGTGGTATGTAAATCAAATTAAAGAGAACAGCTCGTGGTGCTGACAAGGCAAACAAGCCAGCGAAAGTCTGCCTGTTAATTAACTGACAATGGGCTTCAAGCCCACACAAAGGATATGTACAAGTATGTGTATGTATTTAAAAGCACATGCATTCATCGAATATATACATATATATATGTATATGTATATGTTTTTTTAAACAACCAACAGCTGGCACCATCCCGCAAGTGTTTGCTAATTTTATGAAAGCCCTCCCTCGGTCTCCAGTCGGGCGCTTAATTAATAGAAAATTATTTTGCCAACAGGTGAAAGGGCTAAAGAGAAAGTTGCCAGCAAAATATTAGCCACTATTAAAAATAAGGACGCAAAAAAAAAACCACCAAAAACAACAGAGAATCCATGAAATTAATTTCTGGTTCACCTGTTCGGCGTTGTTGGGGTCTTAACCCCAACGAGCCCCGCAGTTTCGAAAACTATTCAACCATAAAACGACCCTCGCACACACACACACACACTTGGTAAGAGACAGAGCCAAGCGTAAATTCATTTACCGCAATGGGGAACACATACACACACAGCCAAGGATACACAAGGATACAGTGAAACAAAAAGCTTTTTACACAAATGAGTTTATGGCGGCGGTTTTTCGGGGGTTTTCCGCCTGCTTTTCCGGGGGAGTGCCACAAAAATTAATACATTATTTTTAAAAGATAAATTTCAAGCATGTGCTGGAGCAGGAGCAGGAGCTGGAGCTGGAGCTGCCAACAATTAAATCAGTGAAATCCACACGCAGCTTCCTAAGAACCCCTCCTACAAATAGTCAAGGGCGTAGTCTAACAAAAGAAAGGGGTTTCTAAAGAAAACCTCTTAGGGACTTTGGGTTTCTTCATTGAAGCCTTTAACTAAAAATGGTATTAAGTACCATTTAATTTATTTATCTGATTTTCGAATCCCCTTTTCACTACGCCACTGTCCTCTCCCCCCCTTAGTCAGGCTATCCACAAAATGTTCACAACTTTTCAACTTAAATTCATTTTGCGCCAAAAAAGCGAGGGATGTTGCTTCTAGCGGAGAGTCCTGTTCTTGGGGTGGCATGTGCCAAGTGGCAAGTGGCATCACATATATTTTTCCCGTGGTTTGTTGTAAATTTGTTTTCGTTCACTTGCAATCCTGTGACACCGCAGCTCCACAGCTCCTCAGCTCCACAGCAGCCCCTCGCAACACCTCTCGCAACAACAACAAGCCGCAGCTTTTAGCCAACTGTAAATCAGTGCCTCCGACTCCCAAACAGCTGCTGCTTCTTCGGCGTAGATAATAAATTAAACGCAGGGAGAGAAAGTGAGAAAGTATGAGAATACCAGGCGGTGGGTGGGTGGATGGGTTTGTAGAGCCAAGCGGAAGCTCGAATAAGTGGCTAGAATTTGGAATGGATGGCACAAACACAAACAAACAAATGGCGGAGCAAAATCAAGGATGTTGGCTAAGCCGCAAGCTGTCAGTCCTCCAAACTGTTCCTCAAAATTATTTGGCCTCAATTTCCAGATCAAATAATGGATTGGCTTTTGGGGGAGAAAGTAAAAAAAAATGTAGAGGCTGTGAGGACTTTAAAATATTAACATCTTACATATTAAAGTTAAGAAACCTCCAATTCCATTCATTTAAAACTCTGAACTGTCACGGTCGCCAGGTTTCTTTAAGATTTATCAAAAAAAGCAAGTCGGCAGCCCCAGCCCCACTCCAACAGACAGCTGGCAGAGGAAAGGCTCCTGGAAAATCAAGGAAAATGACTGGGGAACCAACCGGTAGCCCAGATGTCGACGCACAGACGCTAAAAGTGTCCAAAAAGTTGTGCCAATGTTTCACTAGATAAAATGCCAGGGCACACGGAGGCCACCGCAGAGGAGAGTTGAGGCAGGAGGGGCAGGAGGACCTGCCAGTGAAAAGGGTTGCAAGGAGGAAATGGGGCAAAGGTGGTTGAGGCGTCGTCATCGTCGCCATTGCCGTCAACATTTGGCGAGGGGCTGCCTCGGCTGCCAACCGTCAACCCTTTTGTTTCAAATTAAAATTTACATATTTTAATGTGCAAACTTTTTAGCCAGAGAACAAAAACACCAACAGCAAGTGGGTGTTGGGAGTTGGGTGTTGGAAGAACAAAGAGCTGGGTTCGCCAGAGCAGAAAAGAGAAATGGGCAAAAAGAATTAAATTGACCTGTAAATATAATTTGGAGGGAGCTGGAGTTGGAGAAGTCCTGCCGGGAATGGGCACAAAACGTGTTTAATTATCAAGTTGTAAACAAAAACAGCAGGAAAAATCCAGGAAGAGCCACCAAAAAACAGGAAAGCACGCTGGAGAAAAGGGCTCCACAGAAGCATCCTTCGGATGTGGCAACAAAATAAAAACAAACACCACAGAATGGAAACTTTTCCCCCAACAAGGACCAAACATTAAAAAGCCATTTCAATACAAAAACAAAACTATCAGTTTATAGTTTTGATAATTAATTCATTTCTAATATCATTGCCGCCCTGAAGAGCCACGCAAGAGAACGCAAGCCACATATTGAACAATTATGAACTTCATTAGCATTCGAGGCCTGACACTCGATCCAGGGACCTGGATCCAGTTGATGCCATCGAACTTTGGCCTCTTCGGCGCTGGTTGCGGTTTCTAATTGCTTGTCAATTGAGCTGGATACCCGACCTGGCCGTCGGTTGCCACATTTATCAATTAACATTTTGAGGCAGCCCACGAATATGGAAGGTGCAGTATGGGTGAAGCACTGAGAGAAAATTGGATGTTGTCTAAGGGTTTAAGGGCAAAGTAGATTCAAGCAAAAGGACTTCCTGAACTTGGTCAGAGAACTGATTAAGAAAAGTTCATAATTTTATCGAAAGTTATCGAACTATTAACTTAGATTGGGTTCACCAAGGAAACAAACGAATGAAATGACTTTTCGAGGAATCTATTGAAATTCTATCGAAAGGTATCAAAGTATTTCTATAAAAAGCTGATTCTTAAAAAACTGATTAGGCTTATGGCATCTAAAGAGAAGATTGTTAAGTATAATAGATGATTATTCCCCTAAAAGGCATCCAATCAGAAGGTCCACAAAATAAGTCCTCATTTTTTATAACCTTTTTTTATAAATCTATCGAAATACTATCGGAGTTCTATCGTAAGTTATCAAACTATTGGCATAAAAAGGTGACTTCCAAGACACTATGTATGATTATGGTATTTAGAATAAAATTTAAGAGTTTTCTTTGAAGAATTATTGAAGATAAAGAAAAGATACCCACTTGGAAGAAAGAATATAATAAACATCGATAAATTATCGATAAGTATTTAAACAAAATAGAAGCAGAAAGGCTTTCAAACTAGAAGCAAACTTTCTTCCTCAAAAGTCACCAATTCAGAAGCCCAACAATAGAACACAAGTTCTGACTTCTAAAGCATGGCCATGTATGGCAATTAATTAACATTTCTCTCAGTGTACTCCCGTGTGTGTGTGTGTTTTTGTGTATGTTTGCCCAGGGCAACGCTCCGTGTCGAGTTTCTTAGCTCTGTGCAAGTGTGTGGGTGTAAGTTAACACCATTTAACGCTAATGTAAAGCAAACACTTTGATGTATTTGCCTTGTTATCGCTTGTTTGTAGTTTGCACTTATGTACACTGAGCGAATATTTGCCAGCATACCCAAACACACACCCATACACCTATATTCTAATATGTATATGCAGTGTACATATGCGTGTGTATTTTTCATTAACTCTCGTGTTGGCATTATGAGAATGTCCGTTTGCGTTTCAAGTGCGATTCTTACCTGCAAAGTATGCCAACATGGCGGTTAGGACGACGGATACGAGTATTAAGGCGATGCTCAAGCATTTCCAGGAACATCGGTGCTGACAGCGTTTATCTATGTGAAACCTGCAAATAAAAAATAGTAGATATATATAGTGACATATCCATAGCATTATACATAAACTATGTAAATGTCCACACACCCACACACTCACACATACACATTAAGTATTTGTCAGAACTTACCCTTGAGACTTAGATTCAAATAGGCAAATGCACCGAACATGATCCTAGCCCAAATCAGACCTAAACATAATTGAGGATGGAAAAGTACTTATAAACAAAAATCCTCAGACTAAACAGACCGAGGGAAACATGCATTCAGCACGTTCCCATAATTCAGATCCCCAAACCCAATCGTAAAACTCAAATTTCGGGACCAAAGACAAAAACAAATTCAAAAGCAAGAATCCAAAGTCCAATCGGGAAAGTTCTCAGCCTAAACAATAAAACACACTCAATTAGAATAAACACACTCAAGTAAAGCTCGAAAGCTCCAAAACCGAGGTTTGATCGTAAAAGAAGTCAGAGTTAGGAGTGAAGTTCAGTTTAAGATCTACAAGTAGTAGGTTGGTGTTCTTCAAATAAAGAATATTTGTAACCAGTTGGACATAAGAAAAATAAAGATAATTTTTTTTATTGAAAACTTATGGTGCAAACATTTAATTGGCGCAGTCGGTAGGATTTCTAAAAAGGTCCTTACACCAAGTTATCGGTACTGATCAACAAAGAAGGATAATACTATACGACTAGTTTATCCTGATCAGCGAAAGTGACTAAAAGAAATCCGCAAAAGAATTTATGTGCAGTGCGACTGTATATAAAGACAATTAATTAAAAATCCAATTCGGTCAATAACTCCACGAATTTTCGTGCGACAATATTGCAATACAAAAACTTCAAAAGCGATAAAAATGGCGACACCACAGTTATCCGAGATCCATCTCAATCAATTGATTGGACAAATCAAGGAACTGCCTTATTTCGACGGCAACCCAATAGAGCTCAGCCGATTCATTACACGGGTCGAGTATCTGTTGCAGTTATACCCAACACAGGATGTGAGGCAAAACCATATCATCTACGGGGCCATCGAGAGGACCATTATTGACTCAGCACAAGCAGTCATCGCAGAAGAAAAAACCACAACATGGATGCAGACGAAACTGGCCCTGATTAAAGCATTCAAGGACCATAGGCCATACGAAGATGTCATCCGCCACGTACATCAAACACCTTACCCAGGGAGCATCAGTAAGTTCATAAACGAACTTAAAATCAGGTCATCCGTAGTTTTAAATAAGTTAGATTTAGAAATGGATCAGACAGATAAAACAATTTATACAAGTTCATTGAACAAAACAATCAGGGATTGCATTGAAAAGAAACTTCCGGACAGATTGTATAATTCACTATCGAAAAGAGATATTACAACTATTACTAACTTAAAAGAGGCAGCCATGACTCTAGGCCATTGGGATTCAGATCCATACGATAATTATAAAACCAGGTATTATGATCAACGTAGGAATTTGGGTAATTCAAGACAGAATCAAAATTACTCGAGAAATAATTCAAATCATTATCCCCGACATAACTCAAATAATTATTTGAATTATAATCCAGGATCAAGCAATCCAACAAATATTCCGAATTCACCTGCCAGAAACCAAAACCAAGGCAACTATCATGAACTCAGAAGGAATTTAAATCAAGGTAGAGCTCAGAACCCCATGAATTATCAGGCATCAACTTCTAATAATTCTCCAAATGCACCTGTTAAGAGACAGAGAGAAAGTGAAAGCGCCCAAAGTAGAATGGACGTAAATTTTCAGCAAATAGCCTCGGAAAACGAAAACAGTATCCTTATATCAGAGTAGTAGTCAAAGGTAAAACTCTCAAAGCAATGATCGATACAGGATCTTCCATTAACATCATGAGAGAAAACTCAGGAAATTTTGCAGAAACTAACGAAAATCAGAAAGTCTATACAATAAATGGACCAATTAACTTACTTAAAAGCATTACATTAAATCCCAGTAAAATTTGCCCAGTAAAACAAAAATTTTTCTTACACAAATTCTCAGAGAATTATGACATACTTATAGGCAGAGATTTTTTGAAAGAAAGTAAAGCTAAGATAGATTATGAAGATGAATCAATTACGTTAGGAGACAAAAAACTTTTCATTGAATATGGTGAAGATGATAAAGAGGGCAAGACCGCACTAAAATGCCTTAGCTCAAAATCATCCGAACAAGAAATTAAAAAGGGCAAGACCGCACCAAAATGCCTTAGCCCAAAGTCAATCGAAAAGAAAGAGGAAAAGGATGAGACCGCACAAGATTGCCTTAATCCACCTCTATCAGAAGATGACTCATTTAATTTTTCCATAAACAACGAACTTAGAGAATGCAACGAATTTCGTCTCGAACATTTAAATGAAGAGGAAAAGAAAGATTTAAAAAGGGTTTTGTTTGAATTCAAAGATATTCAGTACAAGGAAGGTGAAAATTTGACTTTTACTAGTACAATAAAACATTCAATACAAACAAAACACGAAGACCCGATATATAAAAAGCCATACAAATATGCGCAAGCTTTTGACGAAGAAGTTAATACACAAATTACTGAGATGATTAAACAAGGAATAATTCGAAAGTCGAAATCTCCTTATTGTTCACCAATCTGGATAGTCCCAAAGAAAAGCGATGCTTCAGGAAAGAAAAAATTCAGATTAGTAATAGATTATAGGAGTTTAAATGAAATCACAATAAACGATAAATTTCCGATCCCTAGAATGGATGAAATTCTAGACAAATTAGGAAAATGCCAATATTTTACAACACTCGATTTAGCCAAAGGCTTCCACCAAATTCAAATGGATGAAAATTCCATAGCAAAAACTGCATTTTCAACTAAACATGGGCATTATGAATATACCCGTATGCCATTTGGTCTTAAAAACGCCCCTGCAACTTTCCAAAGATGTATGAACAATCTCTTAGAAGATTTAATCTATAAAGATTGTTTAGTATACCTGGATGACATCATTATTTTCTCCACTTCATTGGAAGAACATATTTTGTCTCTTAAGAAAGTTTTTGGAAAATTAAGGAATGCCAATTTGAAATTACAATTGGATAAATGTGAATTCATGAAAAAGGAAACAGAATTTTTAGGTCATATCGTAACTACAAGTGGTATCAAACCTAATCCTAATAAAACCAATGCTATAACTAACTTTCCAATACCTAAGACCCCAAAACAAATAAAATCATTTTTAGGACTATGCGGCTTCTATCGCAAATTCATTCCTAATTTCGCTAATATTGTAAAACCAATGACAGTTAAATTAAAAAAAGGAGCAGTAATTGATATAAAGTGTAAAAATTACATAGAAGCATTCGAAAAATTAAAAGTACTTATTACTTCAGATCCAATACTTATTTATCCTGATTTCAGTAAAACATTTTCTTTAACAACTGATGCAAGTAATATAGCAATCGGTGCAGTGTTATCACAAAACCATAAACCCGTATGTTATGCAAGCAGAACTTTAAACGAACATGAAATCAATTATGCCACGATAGAAAAAGAATTGTTAGCGATCGTTTGGGCAACGAAATATTTCAGATCTTACTTATTCGGAAGACGTTTTGAAATACTCAGTGATCATAAACCTCTTGTTTGGCTGAATAATATCAAAGAACCAAACATGAAGTTACAGAGATGGAAAATAAAATTAAATGAATTTGATTACGAAATTAAATATTTACCCGGAAAAGAAAATTATGTAGCGGACGCTTTATCCCGAACCAAAATAGAAGAAAATATGTTAGGAGAAGTAGCCGAAAGTGTAGGCGCAACCGTACATAGTGCACAGGAAGACAACCAAAATTACATACCAATAACGGAACGACCATTCAATTATTTCCCTAGACAAATCGAATTAATAAAAGGAAATGAAGACCAAACGAACGTACAGCATTATTTTCATAAAATCAAAATCAAAATAACTTATAAAGAAATGACTGAAGACCTGGCAAAAGAAATAATTAAAGAATATTTATGTACAAAGAAAAGCGCTATTTACATGCACAATGACTCAGATTTCCCAACATTCCAGAAAGTTTTCGTAGAAATAATCAATTCTAATCATTTAACAAAATTAGTAAGATGCACAACTAAATTAGAAGATATCTTGACATACGCAGAATTCAAGGAGAAAATATTGGGAAGACATAAAGAACTATTACATCCAGGAATAGAAAAAACAATTAATTGGTTCAAAGAAAAATACTATTTCCCTGACCATCAAAACTTAATCCAGAACATTATTAACGAGTGCGAAATTTGTAACATATCTAAAACAGAACATAGAAACACAAAACTTTCTTTCGAAACCACCCCAGAAATACAAAACATCCGTGAAAAATACGTAATGGATTTTTATATAGTAGGTAATCAACAGTTTTTATCTTGTATTGACGTGTATTCAAAATTTGCTTCATTAGTAGAAATAACAAGTAAAGATTGGCTAGAAGCGAAAAGAGCAATAATGAAAGTATTTAATGAAATGGGAAAACCACAAGAAATTAAAGTAGATAAGGATTCAGCATTTATGTGTGTAGCTTTACACAACTGGTTAGATTCGGAAGGAGTAAAAATTCAGGTAACAACAAGTAAGAATGGTATATCAGACGTAGAAAGATTCCATAAGACAGTTAATGAAAAACTACGAATCATTGGAAGTGAGACAAATATTGAAAATAGGTACACTAAATTCGAGTTAATACTTTACATTTATAATCACAAAACAAAACATAATGCTACAAACAGAGTACCAGCCGATATTTTCATGTATGCAGGAACACCCGATTATGATACACAGGATAAGAAAATCAATAAGATTAATCAACTAAATAAAGACAGACATGATTATGAAATAGATACCAAATATAAGCAATCTCCGTTAGTAAAATCAAAAACAACTAACCCGTTTAAAAAGACAGGAAATATCAGACAAGTTGATGAGAAACATTTTGAAGAAACCAATAGAGGCAGGAAAATTACTCATTATAAATCTAAATTTAAAAAGAAAAAAATAATTAATAAAAGTAAATATAACAATTCCAGACAAACAGAAGAAACCTAATGGATTCAACAACCTCTATAAAATTATTATGTTTATGATTATATTAACTACTTCAATTCAAATGACGAATGGACAAAACATCGAAATAAATCCGATAAAAGCCCAAAATGGATACTTAATGTTTAAAACAGGCACGATAGACATTCCAACTAATTATGAGAATCACTTTATAAGCATAAATATTACGAAAACAGAACAAATCTTTGAGAAATTAGTAGAAGAAGCATGTGAATTCAAAGGAACATTGCAGATAGAATATTTAGTGGGAAAACTTCAACGAGAAATTAATGGTATTAAAATCGCAAAACGTAGCAAAAGAGGGTTGCTAAACATTGTAGGAACAACTTACAAATACTTATTTGGAACATTGGATCAGGATGATAAAGAAGAGTTAGAACAGAAAATCGATACACTAACTGAGAATAGTATTCAAAGTAATGATTTGAATAAGATTATTGATGTCGTAAACAATGGATTAGATTTAATCAACAAATTTAGAGACGAGGAAGAGAAAGAGCAACAGGCTAACGTCCTAATATTTAATCTACAACACTTCACAGAATACATAGAAGACATTGAGTTAGGAATGCAACTAACTAGACTTGGAATTTTTAACCCCAAACTTTTAAAACATGATAATTTAAAACAGGTGAATTCCGAGAAATTGCTTAAAATCAAAACTTCCACTTGGCTCAAAACTAATACAAATGAAATTCTGATTATGTCCCACATTCCTACCGAAATATTTAAAGCCCCTGTTTTCGAAATTATTCCCTACCCAGATGAAGACAATAACATACTAACAGAGAACACGATCAATAAGTATTTCCTACATGATGAAAAAGTATTTGATAAAGAAACAGGAAAGATTGTATTTGACGAATGTATAAATGGAATAATTAAACAAGAAAATACAGGTTGTAAATACACTAAAACTCATAAAAATTTTCAAATTGATTATATTGAACCAAATATTTTATTGACATGGAACATCCCTAAAACATTTTTAAATCAAAATTGCATTAATAAAGAAATTTCTATAAGCGGAAGTAACCTTATCAAAATCCTTAATTGTTCGGTTCAATTGAATGAATTTATCCTTTCAAATACAATGGCAGATTACACCCAAACAGTTTATGTCAGTAATAATGTAACAAAACTAGAACCGCTAGCATATATCCAAACAAAAGAAATTATAAAAACACACACAAAATATTATAATGTATTCCAAATAATAACAACAACTACTTTTATAATTACAATTATAAGTTTATCTTTGTATCTATTCTATAAGTTCAAAAGTTTACCGAAGAAACTAATTGTAAAATATGTAAAACCAAAGGAAGAAACACCAAAGATTCCAGAAATTGTAAACGATCAACCTAATATGAACATAGGAGAGCATCTCATGTTATACCCAAATCTATCGACCTGAGGACAGGCCAAATTCAAAGGTTGGGGGAGTGACATATCCATAGCATTATACATAAACTATGTAAATGTCCACACACCCACACACTCACACATACACATTAAGTATTTGTCAGAACTTACCCTTGAGACTTAGATTCAAATAGGCAAATGCACCGAACATGATCCTAGCCCAAATCAGACCTAAACATAATTGAGGATGGAAAAGTACTTATAAACAAAAATCCTCAGACTAAACAGACCGAGGGAAACATGCATTCAGCACGTTCCCATAATTCAGATCCCCAAACCCAATCGTAAAACTCAAATTTCGGGACCAAAGACAAAAACAAATTCAAAAGCAAGAATCCAAAGTCCAATCGGGAAAGTTCTCAGCCTAAACAATAAAACACACTCAATTAGAATAAACACACTCAAGTAAAGCTCGAAAGCTCCAAAACCGAGGTTTGATCGTAAAAGAAGTCAGAGTTAGGAGTGAAGTTCAGTTTAAGATCTACAAGTAGTAGGTTGGTGTTCTTCAAATAAAGAATATTTGTAACCAGTTGGACATAAGAAAAATAAAGATAATTTTTTTTATTGAAAACTTATGGTGCAAACATTTAATTATATATATATATAGATGCTATGTGTATATAGAGAAATGCATTTGTAATTAACAGAGAATGAGAAAGAGAAAGAGAGGTCTGCTGGTGAATCCCTGTGTCCTGCGGCTTTAGATGCTTGACATATCACAAGGACCACAAAAACCAGCCAGCCAAACAGAAACACATACCCAGGGACTATGCACTCAGAGAAATTATGTCAGAGCTTCCTTCTAACAATTCTTTATAGAACGTATAGCCTCAAAAGAACTCTCAGTGTACGCCAATGAGTTTGTCAACTGCTGACAACAGCTGGCAACTTTTTTAATAAAGCCCCCGACCGAAAATGGCAACGCATGCAAAATGATGCACAAGACCAGGACAAAGACCAGGACTGTTACTGGAGCACTCCTCCCTCCCACAAAGGAGCCCTGCCCCCGAAAAAGGGTGTTAATCACACATACAGCCAACAAGTCTAAGCCGCCGCAGGCCGGGCTGTCAAGTCTTTCGGCGTGGTCGCCTCTAATTGCGTAAAAGTTGAACGAAATGCTACAAAGGAGGACGAGCTCGAGGAGAAGATTCGGGGGAGGTAAGGAAGGGAGGTAGACCCGTGGCTTAAAGAGAATTAACAATTCTTGAGTTGGCAACTTTCGAAACTTGGCCAGAATTGGGTTAGACTCGAAAGTGTCCGAGCCAAGGCGGCATGAAGGGAGCAGGAGCCTTCGAGCAGAAGCCTTCAAAGGTGATTCAACTCTGAAGTTTCGGCGAAAAGCAAAAGCCCTGCGGGGAGAGAGCTCTTAAAGGAGTCTCAGGACTAACTAGGAAATCCTTCAAGCTTCAAGATATTTTGTGGCAGAAGAAAAGCAAAGCGCCAAGCCAAGATTGAAAGTGAAAGAGGGCTGTCGGTTTGAGTATAAAGTTGGAATGAGGCTTGTACTCTGAAGTGTATTCATACCCGGTACTTGTAGGGGTTAGGAGATAGTATAGGATAGATATAATAGAAAGATATAATTGGATTAGAAAGGATAATTTTCTATTAGATATAATAGAAAATGTATACACCCGGTACTTGTGGGGTTTAAGCGATAGTATTGGGTATCATATAGTTAAGAAATGGAGTTTCTTCTATCTTCTGGTATAGGAACCCTTTGGAGGCCTTTCTCCTTGGAAATAAATAAAAAATATTACAAAGCAGGAAAAAAACATGTCTTGGAAACAAAATGTATCGGAATAGTATTCATACCCGGTACTTATTAGAGGTTAGCCGATAGTATCCCGTATTATGAAGTAAAGAATATATGTATATAGTACAATATATCGCTCAGCTCTTAAAGTACCGGCTATTACATAGTTAAAAACTATAGTTTCTATTCCTTAGACTTTAAACCATAGTACCGGGTATTAGATAGTGAGGTTTTCTCTCTCAAACCCTAAAATCCCCTTCCCTCTCCACATACACCCCCAAAAAGCAGTCTCAACCAAAGACAAGCCATCTGAAAAACTACACACACGCTGCTATATATAAATATATACACTTTTTACATCCAACGCTCGAAATCCTCTTTGAAGCCGAAACAGAAAATCAGTTGAGTGGAAGTCAACCCGCTGCCAGTTCCCTGCCGGTTCGCAGGCAATTTAACGCCCATTCACCCATTCAGCCCGCGGCTATGGCGGGTCAAGGAGCCCCAGTTATCGGCAGCTATAGCTATATATAGTATGAAAAACTCACCTGGATGGCGAATATGGCGAATAGTGCGGTGCGTGGGCCGAGTGCGAATTACGCAACGGGAATCCGGGCATTACCAGCGGCTGGGAGCCGCTTATCTGGCAGTTGCCACCGTTGCCGCCGCCAACGCCTCCCGGCGGTCCAACTTGCGGCCCTCCGCCCACTGGCGGTCCTCCGCCTACGCCTCCCGGCATTGTGCCAGCGCCCATGGGCAGGCCGACGCCTCCGCGATCGATGCCGCCATGGCCGATTGTGTTGCTGCCAGTTGACATACTTTGGGGCATCTGTTGGGGGTGGCCGCCGAGCCTGTTGCGGAAGAAAAGAAGAAAAGAAAGAAAGTTGTGGTCAGTCAGAGGGAAGAAAAAGCATAGCTGCACATGGGAAAATATTTTAAAAATATTTCAAAGGCTCTATATATGTATAAGGTATGGTGGGGAATATATTATTCAGATCTTACATTATTATTTCATAGAATATACCAAGTTTAAGACTTTAAAGTGAAGTCTTGTGTCTTGAAAACCCTTCCTATAGGGTTCAATATTATAGATATCTTTTAAAAACTATCTATAATTTATGGCCTCTTAGTAGCTACAAAGGAAGTAATAAAGATTAACACAAAAAGAGGCAATAAATCGAAGGAAATGTATGAAATATTAAAGATACATTTTAAGAAAAATAATTAAGATTAAAAAAGATAATAAATTAAAATTAAATAAAAGCCAAAATGCAAAGATATAAGCAGGGATATCCCTTTTAAAGCTTTTCTTCTCATCCTTTTAAAAAAATAATAATTTTTTGATAAATTCCTAATACCCCTAATTATTTTTTTCAGTGCTTTGGCAGTGCTTGTAATGCGGAAATTAAAACATGTGCAAAAGTTTTCGCTCTACATTGGCCCCGTCGCTTTTTCGTTACAATATTTAAATCCCATCCTCGCGGACAAAAGGCGGCTGACTGGATAGCTGCCTGGATGGCTGGCTGACTGGATGGCTTCTGCCCGCTGTTATTGTTATTATTATTATTTTTAACGGTTAAGTGATGCGGAAATTTTAAATTAAAAAACATAAATCAATGCATATGTGAGCAGAGACTGGGTGTCTGTATTGTATTCGGTAGGTTTTCATTATCCCCGGACCGGACTGTTGGATTTTTGTGTTGCTGTTTGTGTTTGTGTTTTATTATCGCTCAACATTAAGCGGAAATGCAGTCCTCGCTGCTGCCAGCGACTCGATAACTGCCATTGTTGTTGGAGGAAAGTGCAGAATGCAGCACCCAGTACCCAGAATCCAGAATGCGGAGAGCATTTCCCGAGCGCGCGCTCGCTCCCGTTTTCCACTTTGCGGATGCCATTTTCAGGCGCCGCCCGCAAGTATGCAACACAAATTACAGCTCGAAAACATTTCTTTGTCCTTTTTATCCGAATATTCAACAATTTACAGAAACTTTCATCAAAAAATAGTCATAATTAAAATTTAAATAAAATAAAAGGTATAAGGATGTCTTTAAAATATAGTATTTATTGTTAAGAAAGGTAAGTATTCATTTTAAAATTATAGAAAATATTATAGAGTTTAAAAATTAATCCAAAAGTCTCTAATAGCGAAGGAAACTTGTACACAACCATACAAAACTATATTTATAATTTAAATTCAAATGACTTCATTCAAATGAAGTCTAAAGCTTAACTTTAGAAATTTAATATTTAATTTTAAACCAGTTATGTTTTAACATGTTTTAGCTTAAATATTTAGCTAAATAACAAAAACCACACAATATCTATAGAAACAAGAAGTAACCATCAAGATATCGATATTTTTTGGAGTCATTATTTGGAGTATTTTTGTTTAAAGATCTGTAAGCCAATACTGAAAATGGTGATTTCCCTTGTAGGGTCCACAGGGATGGCTATATCTTCCTCAATCCTAATTCGATTCTCAAGCGGAGTACCTTAAACGATTTCTGGATCGATTCGCCACCATTCTGCATCAAAATCCTGACGCAAAATATTTTTTCGATTTTTTGTCCATTTTTCCTGATGGGATCCCTTGAAAATGGGGTTTTTCCCTATAGGGCCCACCTCGATGGCCATATCTTCACCAATTCTCATCCGATTCTCAAGCGGAGTACCTTAAACGATTTCTAGATCGATTCTCCACCATTCTGCATCAAAATCCGGAGACAAAATATTTTTTAGATTTTTTGTCCTTTTTTTCTGTCGGGTTCCCTGAAAATGGGGTTTTCCCATTAGCTCTGCAACTAAAGCCCTGTTTTGAAGTCTGTTTCCTCTTTGAAAGTTAAAAACCCCAGTTTTTTTTGGATGTCATGTCATTAGCTTTTCCATTTTTAATCTGCAATTGAAGCGTACAGTTGCGCCAAAAGCTGTTTAACTCTTTTTTTTTTGTTGGAATGCTACCAGGATTTATCTGGGCCATCAGCATGCTTATTTTTATACCAACCCAGACCCGGACCCGTAACCGGACTCTGTCTCCGGCTATGGATCCGGGCTCAGGTCCAGATTCGGATTCCGATTCAGATTCAGATTCATTGTCATTGTACCGAACTCATCGTCAGTGGGATATTCGCGTGCATTTGACATATCACATTTGGCTCTATTCGCATCTCTTGGCTTCCAACGCAAAAACGCATTTTTTTTTGGTTTGGTTTGGTTTTGGGTTTTGGGCTTTTGGCCTGCTTTGGGTTTTTCGCTTTTTCGTTTTGGCCGCCATTTTGGCTTTGTTATTTATGGCCATGTCAAGCGGTCAAGCGTATGCCACGCCCCCATCGCCCATCAGCGATCTGGCCTGCATTTGACATGCGGTTGTTGTGTGCGGCTTTTCTTTCCTATTTTTTTTTTTTTTTTTGGTTGACCATTGAAATATTTTCCCTTTTTTGGGCAATCGAATGAAGTGCAAGTGCGACGCCGATGGCGGCATTATAATCCCGAAAGTTTTCAGAGATTTAAAAATGTGCTGGCCGATCGGTGTAATTTATAGGAAAAGGGAATCCCTTCCAGAATCTAGAATCTAGAATCCGTATAGCATCCAAAAACAATGAATGGCGCCCCCGGGTGCTCAGCAAAATAGACACGGAGATTGGTTAGACTTGCGGGTCGGTTCTGGCCTGGCCCACAAGACAAATGTACATGGCCTGCATGTATAGTAGTGAGTATCTGTGTGTGGAGTATCTGTGTGCGGAGTATCTGTGTGTTTGTGTAAGCTTAGCAAATGCTAAGCCAGCCAGCTAGCAGCGCAAGCTGTGCCTGTGATTTATTAGCAACAATAATAGAATTAAACAATTTAAATTAAGTTGTAGCCAAAAACCATAAACAGTCTGCCAAAGGCCGCTTCCTCCTCCACCTCCACCTCCACCCGGGGAGCAGCCCCCCTGCCAGGCATGCCACTGGCAACAAATCCAACACATACACGCAACGTTTTGTTGCCTCCAAGGGAGAGGATACCCTGGATTTAGAGGCAGAATGGATGTTTTCAACTAATGGGAGGTTGGATTAATATTTTAAAATTACAAATAGAGCCTAACTAGCCTTAATTTTGAGTTAAAAAAATAGCTCACATATTAAATATTAGTCCTTAAATCTTAAAAATATTTTAATAAATATTTTTTAAATATTTAACACCCCTGGTAACTCTGTATTCGTGGCGCCAACATTCAAATCAGTGGCTTGACCAGAAGGAGACGCCAAAGTGGAAGCACAGCTGGGCTAAAGTTGGCCCAACAAGTGCAACAGAGACAGCCAAAGGAAGGACAACAGACACAGAGAGAGAGAGAGAGAGATAGATAGATAGAGAGAGAGGGATAACCAACTTCCGCGCGTCGCTAGCGGGGCATTACAAATGCTTCCTGTGCATACATTTGGCAGCCACTCCAGCGGCTTTTGGCCACTCCACTTCACTCTTGGCCGTATATTGTAGCCATTATTATTGCCGCTGACCGGCCACAGGAGCTCCCTGCCACCCCCCCTATACCCACCATGACACACGACGAACGTTGTGCACACGCAATATGAGAAGAAGAAGGAAAAAAAAAACCATTGCATACTTTTAAGTGGAGCGCATTTTGTAACTCAAAATGGCAGTTTGTAGTCATGTTCGGACCTGTGCGCCAGTGTGACTGTGTGCCTGTGTGGGCTTGTGTGTGCCCGTTTGATTGTTTAATTTAATTTGGATTTAAAAGCAACGCATAACAAAGATTGCCAGCAATTATTTTTTGCCCGACGCTCTTGTTATTCAATCAAATAATATTCATTTCATTTGCAATCAACAACAGCAGCAGCTGCAAAAAGTTTTCCTTTTATTAAATTCAGTTTCTGTTTCTGTTTCTCTCGCCTTTCCATATCCATACATATACTATATATATATATATGTATATATATTTTTTCTGATTTTTTTTTGTTCAGCTTTTTCCCGTTTCTGTTTATTCCGCTTTGTGATAATAAATACAATTTTTGCATTGTCCACTGGGAAAACAAGCGAGATATGGTGATAGTTTCTGCGACAAAAAGGACATAAATCCAAGCACACAGCGGAGGAGCTAGTTGCCATATCTAGTTGCAAGATTGCAGTTTTCCAATCAAATTTTAGGGAATACTTTTAGGTAACTTGATGGGGTTTATTTTGAAAAAGGAAAAATTATCATATGTTCCACAGCAATGACTACATCTTTGTCTATAACTATCCGATTCTTAAGAAGAGTATATCAAACGATTCCTAAATCAATATTGTATTGACGTTTCTAACAAAATCTAGAAAAACAAATTTTAAAAATATTTTCTTTTAATTTTCGGTGGCATTAAAGAGTCACTTTCAAGTAAGCACTTTCTTTAAAAATTCTGAAAATACTTGAAATATGAGACCCCGAGAGAAGATCTATATTTTTGCTAGAATTTAAAAGAATTTTAAGAGAAATGACTTAAAAGATTTGATAGATTAAATAGATAGAAAAGATAGATTTTCTACAAATCTTGGTTCAAATCTAAAAAACCAATATTTTTGGAATAATTTTGAGATACTTTTTGCTAAACGAACCTTTTTGAAAATTCAAAGAATGCAAGAAAGTAAGAATATAGCCCCCTAGAGACATCTACATATATCTTTATCAATTCCCATCCGATTCTTTGGAATAAAACCTTTAAAAATGTTGTAGATTAATTATTATTATTTTTTTGTTAATATTTTTAACAATTTTCTGTAGATTTCTTGCTCTAGTCTCCAAGTAAACCCCATCTATTAGTTGCCCTGCAACTAATCAATTATCTGCGACAATTACTCGACACTCTGGCACTCCATGCCAGAGTTGGGCTCCATGGTTGGGTTTCCTTCAGCAATCTTGCCACTTTCCGAATGCGTGACAGGACAATGGAATTGCAATTGCTCCGATTTGGTTGCAGATGTTAATGTTGCACGTAGCCCTTTGCGGCACAAAGTTTGTTGTTCACCTATTTAGCTCTCACCCCCTCTCTTTCGCACGTTCTGTAGCCCTCTCTGTCTGCTACAAACATTGCTGTCTCTGTCCCTTTTTTCGGTGTGTTATTATTGATTTCGCGCTTCATTTTTCTAGCACGTTTCCAGCGTTTCATACCCAGCGTGTAATTTTGTTTGGATTTATCTTTTGCCTCCCCCCCCTTTATGAGAGGGACCTATTATGTGCATCTCTTTCCCTCCTTTCTTCTCTATATATGTGTGTGTGAAATTTTGGCGAAAATCACGTTTTTCGTGGGCGTTCTGTTAGTTTTCGCTTTGTGAGGCACGAATCCGTTGAAGCCACGAACTAACCGGAAAGGGACGTGCGGGAGGGGTGAGGAGCGGGGCGGGGGCGATTTAACCCAACAATGCCAGGAACAACTAAATTCATAGTTTTGTTCCACTTCCAGATCTGGACAGAGGGGGGAGGAGTATGGTATAGTGCCTTCCTTCATTGAAAAGTTTTGGACAAAATGCTTCAATGGCCTCCAGGCTCGATCTGGTCGGAAAATGGAGGGGAAAAAGGATAACCAGGGGAGGGTAGAGTGGTGAGAGGCTAGCCTACAGGCTACAGGAAGTCCTGGGAATTTATCAAATTTATTTAGCAGCCAGAACTCTCTACAACCCTAAACAAAAAGCCTTGCTTTTAAAGTTAAAAAAAAAAATAAATAAAAATAATTAATTATCAAAAAGTTGTAGATATTTTTAAAAAATTATTTTAGTAACTATTAGTTATTAAATATTTATTATTTTAAGGGTATTTTTGTTTATCATAAGCCACCCTTTAAGCCTGAAACCCCTTTTTTTTTAGTTGAAAACTTTGATATTAAAAATGTTTTTTAATATCAATATTATCCTTTTTTTCGCTTTATCCTTTTTTTTTGTGAAACTATTCCTTCCGCTAGACAACTTTCGGCACTTGAGGAGACCTCCGAGAGGGATTTCTAAAAAATATAAGCTCACCTCCCGGAAAATGTTATCCTTTTGACCGTCACTCTCCCTCTCTCTCCTCTCTCTCCTCTCTCTCTCTCTCTCTCTCTCCGAAAAACAAAACAAAGGAAAAGCAGACAAAGAAAGTTTCTGAAGAGACGTGGTCCGAGAGGCAAAGGACCTTCTTGGGGGAGGCGAGGGGCAAATCAATTTAATTAGTTTCTGACTTTCATTTACAAATTATGCATAAATCTGTAGACAGCGCCCCAGAGACCATAAATTAAGCGCCAGCGCCGAAAACAAAAAAAAAAAATAAAAGAAAAGCTTGGCGTGGAAAAAGAAAAAAAAAAAAGAAAACTTTTACGTTGAACACGAGCACGACTCGAATCCCAAAACAACAACAAAACTTGTATCTAACTACAACAAAAATAGGAGAGAGAGGAGGAGAGAAAACAAGAAGTGGAAAGCGGAGAAAGTAAGAAAAGTGGAGGGAGAAACATTGAGGGTTGTACGCAAAATTAATTTGCGCTTTTATTAAATTTTCTTTTGCCGCTCTCTCATGGCAGGACGGACACAAGAAGAGCCAGCCAGGACGAGCCAGTAGGAAGGAAGGTTGGATAGGACCAGCAGGCAGAGGGGGCAGGGCAGGTAATCACGCCCGCAGGGGAAGCCCCCTCCCAACACACACGGCGTATGAGCAATTTTTATTGAGCGTAAGAGCAACAAGCGAAACAAAATACCAGATAGGGGGTAGCATTTTAGCCAAACGCTGTCAAACAGAACTGCAGCAACCCCTTGAACCATTTTTTATACACGATTTATTTCCATTTTCCTTCATTCTCTCTTTTCTTTTTTTTTTTTGCATTTATTTATACTCATTTTTATTTTTTTTCTATTTTTTGCACAAGAACGAACCTTACGCTTGAATGCATTTTTGGTAGAAAATCTGGGGTGGGGTGGCTGGGGGGGCCCAAGGGGAATTATTAGAAAAAATAAATGCCAAACTGAAACAAGTTACTTTTATTTACAGGACTTTAAGTGATAATTATGGAGGACTCTTGGGGAAGAGAGGAGGTTGGGTTTTAAATAGGGGTTTGGGGGTTAAAACCTAAAATATAGATTTTGAGGAAAGTATCTTTTACTTCAATAATAGATAGATAAATATAATAGCTATAATAGCTAGCTTTTATATAAGAGGTTATCAATAACATAAATAAGTGAATAAGTTAATAAGTGTAGCAGGATTGCTACTTAGGGTATATATATATTAGCTATAAGTGTATTGTATAACTGTAAACTGTTAGTGTAAGTCGGTGTCGTTGGCGGTTGTCGGTTCTGGCTCTCTCTCTCTGGTGCTCTCATCGCTCTCATTGCTCTTTCAGCGAGCAATGAGGGTTGATGCTGATCACGAGTTGAGAGCGGAGTCAGTCGAACACCAGCAGCGATCCGAAGCGGATCTAGTCAAGAATAATAAATAAACTAGAATAAGGAAAGTGTTGGTGTTTTACTCCAGGGACATCGTTATATCCCTACAAAATCAGAAGTGGGCCGATCTCGTGCCAAATAAACAATTAATGACAATTAATTATAATCAAAATGGATGTTAGCAACGCATCAATTGCGCAATTAAAACGGTGGTTAAGTGCGTTACGGCTACCAACAACGGGAACGAAGAGCGAATTAATATTACGTTTGGATAAAATGTCAACGGAAACGCGTAATTATCTGGAAGCAATTAGGAATCAAGACGAAGACGGCGATGGAAACAACGATAAAGACGAATATGAAGAGGATCTGGAATTAGAAAGCCAAGAAAATGACAACGATAATGGCGACGAAGACAGAGGCAACAACAACGACAAAGCTGGAGTCCAAGAAAACGAAAAAGTCAGAGGCGAAGGAAACGACAAACACGAAGGTGGAACTAAAGGAAAAGATGGCGATAAAAATAAGAGTAAAGTTGGCGGCGATCAAAGCGGAAAGGACGGAGACAGAAGAAACAGCAAAAATGGAGGCGAGAGCAGCAGCAAAGACGGCGGCGAAAACAGCAGCAACGATGGCGGCAGAAACAATGACCACGACGGCGGCGAAAACAACAACAGCGATGGCGGCAGAAACAACGATCACGACGGCGACGAAAACAACAACAGCGACGGCGGCGAGGGAGAAGACAAAGATGGAGATCATGCACGCAATGACAGGAATGAAACCGGCAGAAGCGGCGCAAAAGAAGGCGCCACTGAAGAAGTGAAAAGAGGCAACGTTGCAAAGTCGGAGTTTTTGGAATTTCACAACCCAAGCATCGACATTGCATTGGGCATGGCAACACAAGTTGTGAGTGATTTTTCGGGCAAAACTTGCGCACGAAAATGGATTACGCAAATGAAAAATATTGCAAGCATTTATGGAGTTAGTGGAAAATACATTAAAATGCTGATGATTAGTAAAATCAAAGGAAAGGCAAACGTGTGGCTACATGCGAACCCTGACCGCATCATGCTACAGCTGGATGAGTTAACCGGTGAGCTAATTTCAATGTTTTCGGACAAAGTTTCAAGGTTAGAAGCAAGGCGTCAATTCGAGAACCGGAAATGGAGTTCCGGTGAAAGTTTTGGAAGTTACGTGGACGATAAAGTGATGCTTGGCCAGAGAATCGACATAGATACAGAGGAGATGATAAGTCGTATCATTGAAGGAATCCCTAATCAAGGGCTTCAAAATCAGGCACATATTCAGTGCTTTGAAAATATTGCACACATCAAACGTGCATTTGCGGAGGTGAAGTTGCCTAAATATAATGGCGACAAAAAGGATGCAACAAAGAACAAGAACGAGAAGGACAGCAAGGACACGCGTTGCTATAATTGCAATGCTAAAGGACATTGGGCGAAGGAGTGCAGGAAGCCAAGACGAGAGAAAGGATCGTGCTATGCGTGTGGCGAGATGGGACATTTTGTGGCGAAGTGCCTAAAGAACAAAGTTAAGAGCGAGGTCAAGAGCATTTATGTAAGGTATTTTGAAATTTACTTTAAGAATAACACTAACACCAGACTAATTACACAATGCCTCATAGATACAGGGAGCCCAATTTCGTTTATCAAAATATCTAAAGTACCAGAAAATATTTGTAAAATGCCAGTTTTAAGTTCATATCATGGAATAAATGAAAGTTATTTGAAAACTTATGGCAGAATATTATGTTATATAAAGAAAAAATTTAATAAAGTACATTTTCATTTAGTTGTTGTGGCAAACAAATCTATGAGTCATGATGTAGTTCTGGGAAGAGATTTTATGGAAGCATGTGATTTGAATCTGAACCTTGACACCTTGAAGATGGTTACGGTAGAAAATTTAGAAAATGTTAAAGACAGTTATGATGTTAGTGATGAAGAGCAAATAGTTAGTGATGTTAATGTTAAACAAAAGATTAGAAATGCAATTAGGTTACAAGAAGCAACGAAATTCGACATAAATGAAGTGGAAAAAGAATTGATGAATATTAATATTGAAGATGAATCGGTAGAATACAAAATTGGTGAACAAGTTGAGTATAAGGTTAGACAGCAATTTATTAAAATTATAGAAAATTTTTATGTCAATAAACAAAGGCCAAGGGAACCAGAGGTTAAGTGTGAAATAAAGCTGAGGTTGGAGGACTCGAAACCTTTTAGTAGTTCTCCGAGACGGTTAGCGTATACAGAGAGAGAAAAGTTACAGAGCATATTAGACGAGTATTTAAAAGAGGGAATTATTAGGCCGAGCGAATCAGAATATGCATCTCCAATAGTGTTAGTCAAGAAAAAAACAGGTGATTTGCGATTATGTGTGGATTACAGAAAGCTTAATAAGACAATGATTAAAGATAATTATCCACTACCTTTAATTGATGATTTATTGGACACATTAGTAAATAAGACAATATTTTCGAAATTAGACCTTAAACATGGATACTTTCATGTATTTGTTGAGAACGAATCAATTAAATATACTTCATTTATGACGCCGTTAGGACAGTTCGAATTTATGCGGATGCCAATGGGCCTAAAAAACGCACCGGCGGTGTTTCAAAGATTTATCAATAAGATTTTTGCAGACATGATAAGAGAAGGAAAAGTGGTTATATACATGGACGATATTATGATCGCAAGTAAAGAAATTGAAGAGCATTTGAGTGTACTAAAAGAAGTTTTCGAAAGATTAGCAAGGAACAAATTAGAACTAAGAATGGATAAATGTGAGTTTTTACAAGCGAGTGTTCAGTACTTAGGGTTTTTGGTGTCGAGCAAAGGAATACAAGCAAACGATAAAGGAATTGAAGCCATCAGAGATTTTCCAGTCCCCAATAAAGTGCATGGAGTTAGAAGCTTTTTAGGATTGTGTTCATATTTTAGAAGATTCATAAAGGATTTTTCGAGGATTGCAAAACCATTATATGATTTGTTGAAAAAAGATTGCGAATTCGTGTTTGAAGAAAAAGAGTTAGATTGTTTTGAAATGCTAAAGAAGAAACTCATAGAAGCACCGGTATTAGGTTTATATTATTATAAGGATGAAGTAGAACTACATACAGACGCAAGTGCATATGGTTTTGGTGCAGTACTATTACAGAGGAAAGAGGATAAGAAATTGCATCCTATATTTTATTTTTCTAAAGCTACAACGAAGGATGAAGCAAAATATCATAGCTTTGAACTTGAAACGTTAGCCATTATTTATGCTCTACGAAGGTTCCGAATTTATGTGCAAGGTAGGCGGTTTAGAATTGTTACTGATTGTAATTCATTGACATTGACGTTAAACAGAATAGAACTTAACCCTCGCATTGCGAGGTGGGCTTTAGAGTTACTTGAATATGATTTTGAGTTAGTTCATAAGGCAGGAAAGCTTATGCAACATGTAGATGCCTTAAGTAGGAATACGAACATATGTGTAGTAGAAACGGTGAATTTTGAAGACAATTTAGTTATATGCCAAGCGAAAGATGAAAAGTTAAAGAAAATTAGAATGAGGTTAGAAAAAGAAGATGACAAAATGTTTGAGATGAGAAATGGAGTAGTGTATAGGAAAGCAAATGATGGAAAATTGTTGTTTTATGTTCCAGAAGAAATGGAAGACAAGATACTGTATAAATATCACAATGAGTTAGGTCACTTAGGTAGAGATAAGGTTATGGATGCAATTGTTAGGACGTATTGGTTTGCAAATATGAAAGAGAAAGTTGTTAGGCATATTGATAATTGTTTGAGGTGTGTAGCGTTTTCACCAAAGTCAGGAAAAGGAGAAGGATTATTACACAGCATTCCGAAAGGGAATGTACCATTTGAGATCATACATATTGATCACTACGGGCCAGTGGATAAGGGAAGGGCAAATAAACATCTTTTTGTCGTCATAGACGGGTTTACAAAATATGTTAGGTTATATGCAACAAAAACAACAAATACAAAGGAAGTTATTATAGCATTGAAAGATTATTTTAGATCATATAGTAGACCGACGTGTATCGTCTCGGATAGGGGCAGTTGTTTCACATCTGAGGATTTTCAAAAATTTCTCGAAGAATATAATGTTAAGCACGTAAAAATAGCAACAGGGTCACCTCAAGCTAATGGGCAGGTGGAAAGAATTAATCGAATATTAGGACCGATGATAGCGAAATTGGCAGACTCAGAAAAGGGATTGCATTGGGATACAGTTATTGAGGATGTTGAGTTTTCATTGAACAATACAAAGCAGAGAAGCATTGAGCAAATGCCGAGCAAAATGTTATTTGGAATTGCACAAAAAGGAAAAATTATAGATGAATTAAGGCAAAAGTTAGAAGAATTAGATAATACTGATAATGTTAGGAATTTAGACGAAATTAGGAAAAAAGGAACAGAGTGTCAAACAAAGTTGCAGAAAAACAATGAAAGAAATTACAATGAAAAAAGGAAAGCGAGTTCAAAATACAAGGTAGGAGATTATATCGTGGTTAAGAATTTTGATTGTACTGTAGGCGTTGCAAGAAAATTAATACCCAAACATAAGGGTCCATTTGTAATAGACAAAATTTTAGGCAATGACAGGTATTTAATTAAAGATGTTGAAGGTTTTCAATTGTCACGTATTCCATATCAAGGTGTTTGGAGTAGTCAGAACATTAAACATTGGATAGGTAAACGAAGATAAAGCTCAAATATTATGTAAACTTTTGTAAATAAATAATTAATAGTATCTAAGTCAAATAGATGTAAGAATCAATTGTAAAATATCACAAGATCAGGGGATCTTTAAATGTCAGGACGGCCGAATTGTAGCAGGATTGCTACTTAGGGTATATATATATTAGCTATAAGTGTATTGTATAACTGTAAACTGTTAGTGTAAGTCGGTGTCGTTGGCGGTTGTCGGTTCTGGCTCTCTCTCTCTGGTGCTCTCATCGCTCTCATTGCTCTTTCAGCGAGCAATGAGGGTTGATGCTGATCACGAGTTGAGAGCGGAGTCAGTCGAACACCAGCAGCGATCCGAAGCGGATCTAGTCAAGAATAATAAATAAACTAGAATAAGGAAAGTGTTGGTGTTTTACTCCAGGGACATCGTTATATCCCTACATAAGTAACTTAGTACCTTATAAATCTATAACTTTGGTTGTTGGAGACTGAGATAATAGCCTATATTATAAATATTTAATAGATTTAATACCCTAAGGTGCTATAGGCTGGGTCTTAGAATTAAAAATATTTTAGAGTTATTTTAGAGTTAGAGAAGGGAGTAGAATATAGTAAGAAGTATTATTTTAGAGTTACAAATATAATAAATAATGGCGTCTGTTTGTAATATTAGTATTCTATATCATATGATATATAAGAGGTAATACAATATACAATCAATAAAGCATCCATAGATTCAACTAAATAGCTTCCAAAGATAGAATGTATACAGAATATAAATCGAATAAAACCCAAATATAAACCATATCTCAGATCTCTAGCCAAAATCCCCATTTAAATTGAAGTTTTTTCCGATTTAAGCAAAAGGTAAACGATCTAAAAATGGCAAAAACTTGAGGGGAAGAAAAGGCCATTGGCAGTGGGCATGTGGCATGAGGCATGTGGCATGGGGCAGTGACAGGACAAGGCCTGGGCATGGTGTTCGCTTTTCCTAACGGTAACCGCTGTATCAGTTACGCGCTCTCATGGCAGATGATTCTGCAGAATAAAAACGAAACCGAAACCCCCTTTTTCCTTCTGCAAAACCGGCGCCTCCACCTCCGCCGCCGTTGCCGCCGCCGCCGCCTCGCTTGTGCGCCTTAACCCTCCACTGGCCCCCGGGGGCTGCTGAAGCGACTAATAACACCCCGAGGGAGCAGCGAACAGCGTCTGCCGCTAGTGGGCGGGGGTGGGCGTGGCTGGAGCAGAAACAGAAAAAGCAAAAGCGGCGACTGCCAATGATCAAAGAATTTTTCCCTGCCATGTATTTTCATTTTCAGTTTTTTTTTTTGTAATTTTTCCATCCAACTGGGAGATGTTGAGCTGGCAGAGTTGCCAGGCCATGCTAAATTTTTGTTATGACGGCGGAATTAATATTATTAAGGGTCGATTTTCAAGCCCGGGTCGCAGACGGGTTTGTCCCTTTTTTTTTTTTGGTTTTTTTGGTCTAGAGCCGTTGAGTTGATAATTTCACGATGGCACACCAGCAGCGGAAAAGAGTGGAAAGTGGAGACGCCACGACGTCATTATCAGCAAATGCCGCACGCCGCTTTGTTTGACAAGGGCCACCCCAGACCACCTTAAACAGAACACCACCCACAACCCACTTATTAAATATTTACAGTTTTGGCAAGTTTCAAAAGCGCCTTTAATTGCTGTCACTTCTGGATTAATTATTTACAGAACCCGCAAAACACATGGAAGATGGTTAATACCCTACCCGACCAGCCCAAAAATTTAATAAACCTAATTGGCGCAGGAATAGGGGCTGCTATTCAAGGAGGGGTACTACTACATAATTAAATATTTATGTCTGGAATGGTATGAAAAAGAATAATAGGGCTTCAAATGGTGGTTAGTTGTTTTAGGGAAGTGATTGGAGAAGGGAGCTGAGAGAAACTATTAATACCCGGTACTTGAAGACTTTTAAAAGAGAACTTGTATTATTTTTACCTTTAAAAAATTTTAAAGATTATAGTATTATTTTAATTGGTATTATAGTAAAGTGGGAGTATGTAATATGTATAATAACGTATTATATATTTTAGAGGACTAATAGACGAGAAATCTATCTAGGAGTTCTAAGGAAAGGAAACTATGTATGTATTCCTGGCATTTTTTGGACTATAGGGTTAATTAAGTCTTAATTTCGGTTTAATAGAAATAATATTAAATGATTATAGTATTATTGAAATTATATAGTATTTATATTAAACCTTAAGACCATCTAAATCTTAAAAAAGCGAAAGATAGACTCTCCCAAGTACGGGTTATGAATATCCCCTCTTTCAAGAGTATTTCCCAGTCGTCTTCAGTTAATATTGCCAGCCCCGCGCCATCGTTGGCCTTTTATTCGAGAGGAAATGAAAGAAAAGAGCTCTCAGGATTCACGAAAGGTGAAAGGCTGGAGAAAGGCAAGAGCAAGAGCAAGAGCAGGAGCAAGAGCAGGAGCAGCAGCAGGAGCAGCAGCAGGAGAAAGGCCTGAAAGCGTCGCGCGATAAGCGCCTCAAACATTTTTCCAAGCGCTTATTAATTGTGTTTGTCGAGTGACGACGGCAGCCTAAGCTGTCGGCCTGAAGGGCGGCCGGCAAGGATGTTTGCCAAAGGATTATGCAGCAATGTCGCCGATGCCAACGACGACGCCAACGACGTTCCCAGGCAAACACCAACCAACGCGCACACCATTTTGTGAAGGAAAGCCCACCCCGACCACCTGCCGGGCGGCTAAAAAAAATAAAAGTAACAAGTAACATGGAAAGATTTTTAATATTTGCCCAAAAGTGTGGCAATAAAATCAATCGAGCTAATAACGGAAATTGCCCAAGGAGCAAGGACCACGACCATAGCAAGGAGAGTCAGAGCCAAAAAGACGCAGGAACTGAAATTTTGGGAAATCGAAAAACGCAGCGGGGGTCATCGGCCTGCGAGCACGTGGCCAGATCCCACCACGCCATCCGTAACAAAAAATACGAAAAAATATCTCTAGGATACGCCAGTTTCGATTCCGATTTGAAATGCCATAAATTGAATTAGACGGCATGTCCTCGGAATTCCCATTTTGTTGCCATCCTGCAGCTGCAAGTGCATCGGAAAGCAACCACCAGTCGCCACGACAGCCTCGCAGCATCCCTAATATTTCCCTGGTAGTCCTGATTTTGGTTGTCCTCCTCCTCCTCCTCCTCCCCTTAGTCTCGCTGGGCGTTGCCATAAAGCAAAGTAATATGCTCGCCCATCTGGCTAATAATCAAATCAGTGGGCGTGGTCATATTTCTCGATTGCCCTGTGCCCCCTTTTTATTTCCGGTCCATCAATTATCGAAGGTTTCGGGGCGAGAAGGGTGCTCTGTCGCTGGGTTTTGCAAAAGGTGGTTACTCTAAATGGAACACTTTCTTGACTTTTTGCAAGTTTGGGTATTGGGTATTATTATTTTCATCAGAAAGTTATAGATAGAGGAGAGGTTCTTCAATATATTCATCAGCTATTCGTTGTATTTTTGGTACTTTTCCTCTATGGTGAGTACCGGGTATCATACATCCGAGTTCTGTGAGTACCGAGTATTACAATTCAAAGGAAGATAGGAGACTAACGCCACCATTTCAGATTATAATCATAGAAGTATTGGTAAAGGGTGCTTTTAAAATAGTATACTTGTTTATAGCGAGTATCGGGTATCATACACGTCAGTTATGTGAGTATCGGGTACCATTATTTATTAGAATAAAGGAGATTAGACCCAAGATAGTAGGTTAGAATCATAGACTATAGGTAGAGCACTCTTCTAGATAGTATATTCGTTTATGGTGAGTACAGGGTATCAAGATACTCTTACGATACTCCAAGATACTCTTAATTTCATATAATATATATGAAGAGTACCTGGTACTCATAGTATACTCATTTCTCAGAAGAACCAAAGACTCTGGTTTAGTGAGTGAGACAAAATTCCCAAGTATATAAATAAACAATATAGGTTAAATACCTAGTAATACTAGGCTAGTACTCATTTATAGAAAGTACCGGGTTATAGTAATTACCATTTGAAGTACCATTTATAAATGGCATAACAACCTCTTTTTCCGGGAGTACTGGGTATCATCCCGTCTACAGCATTCAATTCAGCTCTTAAAACCCCTCTACACCTTTCAAAATATTATTTCTTATTATTATTAGCCATTCCTCGATATGTGAATCATTATAATTATATAATCCCTTCGCTTCCCGCTCCAGCCGTATTAATTTTCCGCCATAAAGCATAATGCTTATGAAGGTCCTTGGGCCCAGTGACCGCCCTCAAGTTAATTTGCAACATAATCTTTTAATCTGGTTTTTGTGTCAAGCGCAGACTACGTGGGTGTATGGATGGGATGGGATGGAATGGGCAGCTGTACTGGGTGGATGGGGTGGTGTCCACAAAAATGGAAAAGTCACCCCCGAAAAACGGAACACATAGATCTCGGGCAGCGCATCGTCGAACGTCAACCCTTGGACGGAGCGCCACGGTGGTGGTTGGGATTTATGAAAAATTCATTAGTTCCGTGTGCGTTTTTCGGCATCGACAGGATGACATATGAACCTAATGATGCCCCAGGCGCAGGACACTGTCCACTTTATGCTAAAAAAAACAGCCGAATATATGAGCGGAAATGTGAGCAATGCATTTGTGGATAAATACGTCCGCCACTTCCTGAATCGCCCCAAAAAAGTATTATAGTCTGGAAGAGTCCTCGGGGGATATCCATGCCCATTGATTTTAATTTTCCATTCCAATGCTTGATATTATTTTTTATTGAATGCCGAAAGTGGGCCTCATATCTGGGTTATGGCTTACTAATGATGGTCTGGTAATCCCCATTTTTTGCATATGCGAGCCAATATTTGATTTATTTTTTCAGGCGAACTATGCTAGTCTATTTTCGGGGGCTTATCAGCGAGTGTGGCTCATAAGCGAGCTCCGGGGAATAAAGGACACGACAGGACGACCAGGATCAGGAAGAAAAACACGAAATGACACACATATAGGCCATAGTGTGGGTGTGTATCTGTAGCTGTGTGAGAGAGCTCGGAAATTCATCAAAATCCAATCAATCTTTCATTTAAACATTTTCATTTCGGCTCGTTGCGTGGCGTGGCGGGGCATTCGCATTGAATGGAAATCCATACAAAGGGCCGCCGACGTTCGTCCGCCTCCTGCCCGAAGGATGAAGGATGAAAATTGCAAGGATGAGGCAGGCAGGCAGGCGGGTGGAAAAACAAAGCGAGGTGGCATGGGGTGCCGAAAATAAAAAAAATCCGCAGTAAAGCGCAAATATTTGCGCGTATAAATGGGGATGATGATAGATGGAAAACCAAAAGGCAGCAACAACCACTGTGGCAGCAACTACAACAAGAAAAGCGGAAAAACCGCAAAAGAAAATGAGTGGAGGCTGGCAAATTGTTGATGTAAGTCAAATTCAAGAAAAACAAAAGCCGGAAAAAGCTTTTAAAGATCTGAAGAGTGCCAAAAATACGCAACAATTTCTGGAGAATTCTTTGAAATATCAAGTGGGAAAGAGGTCCAAATAGGGTATCTATATATATCCCAAGATTCATTCACCTACTTGCAAAGCACGATAAATTATAAGCTATATAGTGTATTTTACTATAAGAAACATATCTACAAAGCTTCAGCTCAATAGCTTTGAAACTAAGCTAGTTATCGGCCTTAGAAGCACTGTGGCGGACACGCGGACAAGCGGACATGAAAGTATATGGTAGACTGGAACAACCTCCCCTAAAGCTATGAATATGTTACTTTTATTTACATGTAACTATAATAACCATGTTTACAAAGTTTCATCTCAATAGCTTTAAAGACAAAAGACTTGTAAGCTTTAGAAGCACTTTGGCGGACACGCGGACACTAAGAAATTTATGAAAATTTTTAAACGAAATTGGTTGAAACATCTCGAAAATTGAATGGCCAAAAAGGAAAGGCTATAAATAAACAAAAGCCGCAAACAACAAGAGCCGCCAACTGAAAGCGAAACTTGAAATTAATTCCACTGAAGCGGATGATGAGCTTCTGTATAGACACAGATATATATACCATAAGATATATACTGTGGGCCAACTGGCAGGGCATAAATCATATGGCCCAAATACAAATTTTATGACGCATCCCCAAACAATTTCCATTCCCTTCAAAAGTCTTTGGGTTTTTTTTTTCATTTGAGTTCCCAAGGAATGGAGGCCCAAGTCCTAGGGACGATGGCAAGGATAGGGAGTCACTCTCTGTTTACCGTTTTGCATTTAAAGCTTAATCCCGGCCAAGGAAAGCATGAATTTATAATTAAAAGTAAATTAAAAGTAAATAAAACCAAAGAACCCCAACAACCCACAGAGAACCCAAGAGTGAGATCCAAGGAAAGGAAGGTTTCCGGCGCATAATGAGACAAGTCCTGTCCCAGTGGAGTGAGGCGATGTCGGGCAACAAAGTGTTTGATTACCATCCTCATCCTAGAATATATATCGATAGTTATTCTATTTATGGATTTCAGTTGGCAACACTCCTAATCGATTCGCGCGGGAGGGATATACCAATTTCCGAGTGTCGGCAAGTACTAGAATCTGGCGATGAAATCAAATTGGTGTCAACGCATAATCAGATGCTGACCCCACCACACCCATGTCACCCGACAAATTTGAATATCTAACAAGGACGCGGGAAAAATATATATAAAGAAAACTGAATACAGAATGGAAAACAGAGGGACACCCCGAGGAAAACGGAAGCAAAAGGAAGCTGCGTACCAACAAAAAATGGCGCACCAAAGTAGGTTAATGTGCGTCGATGTTGATAAAAATATATACCATTATACATATATATGTATATTCCTTGATGGATATACACACATCCGTGCTTACGCATTATTTTGCATAGAATATATATATATATATTTATATGTATGTATGTATGTGGAGAGGGGAAAGTAAGCTTCAATCTGTCGATGTCTAGGCGGGCAAAATTTAAAATTCCAATTGCTCACGGATGTGTGGGGGGTGTGTAGGTATAGGGGAGACCTCCTTCCTAGACGGAATGAATAAAACATTAAATCGGATTATAGAATTTTTGCATTTCTCGAAATTAACATGTTTATCCTGGCGAACAGAGAAAGAGCCAAAACTAATTTGAATTGCACTAAATGAACGTAAAGGGGGGCGGTAGAGAGGGCATCGAAGGCATAGTTATCGAAATGATATGCAAAAATAATCAAAAATAAATTCATGAAAATAATAAAAGCAGCTGTTGCTAAATTTAAATATAAAATACAATTTTTAAAAAATTTACTTTTATTAAAATAATCGATATTTATCGATTAATCGAAATAGTTGTCTAAGAAAATATCATTTTATCAGAATTCTATATTTAAGATTTTCTTTGTCTATAAAGACGTTATTATATGGCATCTGTTATTAAAATAGAATATTCAAGAATTCTTAAAAAATCGATATTTATCGATTAATAAAAATCTTTTTGTTATAATCCAGAGTATAGATATAATAACATCTTATAGCAGACATATAGTAATATTCCTAGCTAGACTATATATTCACTCTATCTATCACTCTCATCCTATTAATTTTTCTTTCTAAACGGAGTTGGTAGTAAAAGCTAGATATCCTACATTTATTAAAAAAATCGATGATTTTCAAAAAATTCAAAGAATCAAATACCTACAGTTATATATGTACCATATGTTATATCCCACTATTCAGCTAGACTATATTATAAATAGCCTTGTTCCTTTATATATTTCTTGACATTTCTCTAATCTAACAAGTAAATATTCTTCGATAGTCGAAAAAATCGATATTTATCGAATAATAAATATAGTTTACTATACTATAAAATAGATCTATAGCCCTATAACAAATAATATTATCTATCAAGACCATAAAGACTATCCCCATTCATTGCACATCTTTCTGTCTCGACATCTATCGACACTTTACCCACCTCTAGATTCCCAAGGCATCTCTGCACCTTGCACCCGAACCCCTCCTCCCTCCTCCCACCACCCAGCAAAACCGCACTCAAAGTGCTCGGCAAACATTTCCACTTGGCAACTTCTTGGCATCTCCCATCGACACATGGCATGCAAATTGCACAAGACCAAAAAACCAGACCAGAATCGGATCGGAGCGCGGAGGATGGAGGATGGAGGATGTAGAATGGAGGTGGCACTTGACTGCAGCAATTAAAACAGACATCCAACTAAGTGGGCGTGGCCTAATAGGGTTAAGCATTATGTCGAGGTGTGGGGCCCGAAGGAAAAGTTTCTGGCAGGCGTTAAGAGATCGATGAGAATGCAATCAGCCGAATGGGGGGGGGGGGGGGGAGCCAAGGCAAACGACAATTTAGTTTCCAAAGCAAATAAAAGTTTTTATTTTTGAATTTTAAATATTCAATATTTAGTCTTTAAAACTGAGTATCTTTTGTGGGAAAACAAACACCAGATTGCGCAGCTTTCGCATCCCTTCCGTCATCTTTGAAATACTTCAAATAACTGACTCTCTGACTGACTGACTGGCAGCCGTTTGAAGTGCCATAATGGGATTAGTGTCTCGGTTTTTTGTTTTTTTTTTTTGGGGAGTTTTCAGATTTTGATTGGGATAATACGAATAAGTCTCACAAGGGTTCCGCTCGCCTTCAGTTTGATCGGCCAGCTGTCCGGGCGATGATACACTTTCGTGATGAGGGTGCAGCAGTTGCTCGGATCGCGGCCTATAATTAACTCGACAGACTCTTTCGGCGATAATTACAGGTTTGTTTTCGTAACACGAACTCTATTTGTTTCCAAAGTCATTCAAAAAAAGATTTGATGGGCTGGGAACTTGTAGCATATTTTTCAGTTGAGTCTTTTGGGATTATTTTGTAAAAAAAAGAGAGTATTACTGAGAGATGGTGACTGATAGGTGACAAGTCCCTTATGTATGGATCGCTAAAGTAACTAGTAACTGGTAACTGAGGAGCTAGTAACTAGCAAGTAACTATAAGCCACTATTTATCCACTTATTTTTATTAATAAGATATTCCTCATAGATGCTCAATGGTAGAGGAAAGTTCACCTATAATTCATCTCTTAAGTAGCTAGTATCTAGTAACCTCTAACTAATAACGAGTAACTAGCATCTATCAACTTTTAACTAGTAACTACCAAAGGGTATAACTATTTGACAGAAAGTCTAACGACACTTGGGTATTAATTCATCACTACCTACTCCCATATGTATATTCCCATATATCCCCCACCTCAGTCATCTCTTGAGCAATTCGTCATTCAGACTCCTTCCTGGCTGTCTGATTGATTTTGAAATTGTGAAAAATTAGTTGGTGTGTCGCCGTGTGGCGGAGTGCATTTCCCATCCGATCGGCATAATAAACCTTTGGCATTTATGACACAACCATCGACACTCCATCGACATGGCCACACGACAAATAACCAAATATGCAGCCACTTTCCGAGCCGATGTTGCTTGGTGTTGCTGTTGCTGCCGCACTCTCTCTCTGACTTGTGACTGGCATGTGTAATTAGCCTGTCAGCGTGGCAGTGGCAGTGGCATCGCCATCGCCAGCATCGGGCTGGAGGCATGCCACTGACTCCTCTCCTCCTCGGTGGGTTGGTGGGGCATTGTAATGGCAATGATGACGCCAAATGCAGGCGGCGGCAAACATTATTTGATTGCCGAAAATGCAAATTGTCGAAGCCATTAACAGTTGCTGATGTTGCCACAAACATACACATACAGATATACACGCCCATCTTATGCAGCCCATGTGTTTGTTTTTATGCCGTTTCCCGTTGTGGGGTTGCTGGGCCCAAGACGGGAAGTCATAGAAGGTCTAATTTGATGCCGAAGCCTTGCCACAAAAGACAAACAGCAGGGCAACCCTCCCTCGAACACAACCAAGGACTAAGGAACAAGGACCAAGGACTTGGGTTTTTTTTTTCCACACCTGTCGCCAGGTGAGTTTTCTTGCGAAATTCCCACATATCGCCGCGTATTTGTCACGATTCTTATCGTGGGAGTGTGTGTCCTTATTTCTAATTTCTAATTATGTGTCCTCTGAGCTCGGCCCGGGTGCCCTGGTGCCCGGGTGCCAGGCTGCATATCAATGCGATTTATTCCATTTTCATCAGAGTTTCTTTTCGGTTTCTCTACCTCTGGCTCTACCTCGGGCTTGTGTATGAAAAAGTCATTAAAATGTAATAAATTAGGCCAAGCGGAGAAGCCACACGGAGATGGTGAATCACAGATGAATCAAGTTGCCGCCACCCGTGCCCCCAAAGTCGCAGTCTCCCTTATTTTTCAGCGGGGTTGCCATGCCAGGCGGCACTCTCCACCCACTCCCACCCACTGGATGAAAAGTGTATTAAATTGATTTCACTTGATTTTCCCGCTTGTACTTTATTTATTTTGTTAGAAGGCACAGTCATTGGGGTGGGTGTCCAGTGTCCTGATGGATGGGTGTTCTCCCTCTGGGACAGGGTGTATTCATTTCGCATTATTGCAAAATCCACATCCACATCCACACACAAGACCCACAGACCCTCCGCCCCTCACCTACTTTACTTATTTTGTGCTGCGCCTTTGTGGATAATGAATATCACGCGCTGCTTATTAAACCTTACGCATCGCTGGAAATCTAATAGAAAAATGGCCCAAAAAGGAAGCAGGAGGCGGTGGTGCACTGCGAGAAAATATAGGATGAGTTTGGTTTGCTTTTAAATTAGTTTTGCTTGGGGTTCATTAAGAAAATGGTGCAAGGGGTCTGCATATATTATCTTTTTACTTTTCCTTCCATTACTTCTATATTTTTACTCATGCTTACTACACTTTCCAAGAACGGGGTTCTCAAGCCACTATCTTACTCTGCTTTCTTCCACATTTACACCTTAGTTAGCATATATCATTGCTCTTGCTTTACTTCTTCAAAATTCGCATCATAAGTAGGTGTCATAACTTTTCTTTCTTATAGAGGTTTCTTTCAAAGTACCAGCTACTGTATTCTTCTACATTGTCTCCCCAAGTACCGGTTATTTATGCTCTTTACTCTTCTACAGGCATTTTGTGATACCATCTGGTACTTTCTACATTCTTCTACATTTCTCTCTCAAGTACCGGGTATCAATGTTTTATTTTTTTCTATTTGTATATGCCAAGTAGTAGGTATTATTACTCTTTTTTCTTCTACATTTCTTTTCACTTTCCAAGTACCGGGTATCAAGACCTTGTATTATTCTTCATTTATTCCCCGAGTAGGAGATATCAGTAATCTTCGCTCTCTTTCATGAGTACTACCCGGTACTTAATATATTTCTCTTAATTTATTATAAAAGTACCGGGTATTATTAATTTACATATTAAATTTTCCTCACAAGACCGGATATCAATACTCTACACTGTCCTACACTATCTATCTCAAGTCCTACCCGTTATTAGGTGTATTTTTCTTAATTAACTTCCTAAGTACTAGGTACTATTACTATTTATTCTACATTTTCCTTCCAAGTACCGGGTAGCTATACTTTCACTCTCTTATAATCTTCTCTACTAGTACTATGATTGGTATTCGGTATGTTCTTCTAGACTTTCCTCCCCAATACCGGGTATTATTAGTCTGTATTCTTCTAGTCCTCCCCAAGTAGTACCAGGTACTACTACTATGTTTTTTTTCTTCAGTGAACCTTTTCCAGGAGTGGTATCTTCTCAGAAACGTGCCACTTGGGCAATTTAGGCAAAAATAGGCCCGTGGAGAGAGAGGGCCTGACACCCCGAGACAGAGACCGAGATATACCCAGTAATGTGGTGAAAGCTAGAGGTCGCCACTGAGGTAAAAAGAGGTGAGAAGTGGAGGTTCCTTTTTCTTCATTTTTTTTTGTGGAGCTCTGCTGTGAGTATTCTGCTCGCTTTGCTACTTGCCACAACACGAGTTTTTACTTCCTGCCGCCAGGTGGGGCAGGTTTGCAGGGTGTGCTGAGTGGGTGTACAAGGGTACTCCCGGGCAGCGTGTGCGTGCGAGTGAGTGTGTTGTTTTGGGGCAAATATTACAAAACACAAACGCCTGTTTCCGTTTTACTAATTCGTATGCTGTTTGCATTTGCATTTTGTAGGCAGAGCGAAACGGATGCCACAGGACTGCCACCCCACTGGGTGAGAGGGTGTAGTAGGCAGGGGAGGGGAGTCTCTGTGCGTGCGACATGTATGAAAAATATCCTTGAGAGACCGGGGATGGAGCTAAAGGTTTCGGTTTGAGTGCCGCAACTGAGGAGGCAAAGTAAACGCCAAATCGAAAATATCGCGAAATTTTCAAGGGGGGGTACTAACTCACCCACCCTCCCCCCAAAAAACAACAAGCTGCGCCTTGTTGTCGTTCATTTTGCATACAAGGCTCAAAAGCAAAGTGCCAAAATGGTTGGACAAAAAAAAAAAGGAAAATGGGGAAAATTGAACGAAAACGGGGGGTTCCGGGTGGGCGATGGCTAGGGGGAGTTAGCAGTTGGAGGAGGGGGGCGGGGCGTTTGTGTGCCCAAAGTGCAAAAGGAAATTCATGCATATGTGAGTGGGGGAGTGGGGGAGTGGAGGAGGGGTGGCAGTGGCAGGACTGCCAGCGGAAAGCGTTGAAATGTGCTACAAATTGAATTTTATTGAAACGTGTTTGAAATTTTTCGTCAGACATTTCCACCGTTTTTGGCCCCAATGGAGTTGCTTCACTAGAACGGGGGGAGGTAGGGGGTGCTCCACCAGTGAATGAGTGATGAGAAAATTGAGGGGGAGGGGAGAAGCAGGGCTGGCAACTCTGCTTGTTTTGGGCCATTGTAGAATGCAAACACGGGCAATCGCCAAGTGTCGCACTCCCATTCCGCAGACATGGCCAATGGCCAAGGGGGCGTGGCAGCAGGCTGACAAAAGCAGATGCCTCAAAGAGAGTGAGAGAGAGAGCAAAAACCTAATCTACGACAGAGTTGTCACCCGCATTGCAGATGCAAAAGGCACACAACAGAGTTGCCATTCTCACAAAGAGCTCCCCAGTGGCAGTTTTTTAAAAAAACAAGTCTCTAGCAGAAGACTTTTCCCGAAAAGATTCCAAAGACCACCAGGGTTGCCAGCCTCATATATGATTCACCATTCATTCATTGTATCTTTTATTCTTTTTTTTTAAGGGGGAGGGAGGGCTATGATTCACCTTAATTGAAACACAAAATCCATTTAGGATTGCCTTTGATTTGAATTTCCATTCGAGTTCTTTGGAAGCTTCTGGGGCAGGCTTCCGGGCCAGTAGCCCCCGAAAAACGATGGCCTATGACCCGGCGATTGGTTGGCGTTTCATTAGCCAAAGTGCCGACCAGGTTGGGTAACCTGGCCAAGACCGGCAAGAGCGACAAAAGCGACAAGCGACAGGCGACAGTGACAAATGCCTGAAGAATGGGAGTGAGGCAGTACAGTAGCCCTCCTCCTGCCCCCCTGAGGAAGTAATATATAGATTCCTATTCCCATTCCCATTTCCATTCTTTTATTTCCCTCTTTTTTTCTATTCTTTCTTTCCTTTTTTTATTAAAATATCGACATGTTGGAAATTAGTTGATTTGTTTATGGAAAGACTGGCACTTGGAGAGCCTGGTTTCTTTCAGTGGCAGTGCCAGTGCCTGTTCAGGTAGAGGCAGGTAGGTAGGTTGGGACTAGACCTTCTTGTCAATCGGTGAGTAATGTTCAGCAATTTGGCTAAGCGACAGACAGAGCAAGGACACAGGACTCAGGCTCTGCAAGAAAAGGACATTCAGGTAGGGATGAAACTGAAACGAGCCAAAAATGCCAGGACAAAATCGTTAAAATGTTAACAACAACCTGGCTAAAATAAATCAATGCGCTTTTCGTTATTTATTTCCTTTCCGACTTTCAGCCCAACGCTCACCAATGTATCTGTATCTGTATGTGTATTTGTATCTGCCCCAAGGGGCACCATTTACCCTCCTCTACTTTTATTTATTTTTATTTATTTCGGGAGGGGGGAAAGAGAATGGTGTATGGCTCTGAATCGGAATTGGAGTCCGCATTCAATTTGTTTATCAGCAAGAAATTGAGTGAGTGTCACTGAATGAATCAAGTGCCGGAGAAGTGAGTCCTTGGCTCCTCTGGCTTGGCTTCAGGTGTCGCCGTTTTTGTCATTAGTTGCATTAACTTTCCGCCTGACAGTCCATTCCTTCTGCCATCCACCACCTCCACCATCGCCTTCGGCTTGTATGCAAATTGGTTTTGTTTTAGGGTCTCGATTCGGGATAACCACCGGGATACAGATACAGATACGGGCGCGATGACAACTCTACTTAGTAGATGCCATTTACGCAGTGATGGAGAAGCCAATTTCGGGATAAGTGTGTCATTAGTGAGGGGAGAGGTACCTGGTACTCCAAGGGAGCTATAAGGATATCATAGTAGTAAGTAGTATGATGTAGTCTATACTTAGTGACCCTGAACCTTTTTTTGTTGTATAGATACCCGGTACTATTAGGGGTTTGTGGCAGTGGTGCTATTAGAGAGTGAAGAGGAGCTATGATGGTGTTGTATGCTGTATCTTAGTGTTACTTAGTCTAAACTCTATAATAAACATTGTATTTGGTTGATATACTTGGTCCATTTAGGGGCTTACATCATAAGTGCTAGTAGAAGATAAGAAAGATCTTATAAAGTATAGATATGGATTAGTGTAGATACCCGGTACGTATGAGGCTATTATGTATTATGTATGAGGCTATTATTTTTAGAGCAGATACCAGGTTCTTTTAAGGGATTTATATAAATTAGTACCTATTAAGAGAGTGGAGGGTATCTATCATTATATTCTAGTATCAATGCCCAGTACTTGTAGAAGGACATGAGAGAGCGAGAAGAGGACTACCAGCACCTTGATCATAAAGCCGCCTTTCCTCAAAACTCGAAACTGACTCAGACCCGCTGGCATTTGAATATGCACTCAGCGCAGTCGTGCCCCAGCTCCCTCCTTCGAATAAAACTGATAACAGCCATGCAATAAATTTTCTTACTAATTTTCTTCGGCCCTCCTTCGGTGGGAAGCCACCTTCTCCTGCACCTCCAACTGATACTCCACCTCCTCTTTAATGAAAGGCAGGAAGCAATAATGGAAAAAGTGACAAAGAGCCGGGCAGTTAGAGGGGAATATTTTTGGGGTTTCGGGCTGGGCGATAAATCAAAAATGTGAGACGGTTAAAAACAAAAGGCAACATCCGAAATATGTCAAATGATTCATATTAAAGTGCGCGGTTATGTTCGCCTCACTTGGTTATAAATCAAGCAACGATACAGAGGACAGAATACAGATACAGATACAGAATACATGGTCAGAGATACTCGGATACTCAGATACTGGGGATACAGAAATGCACAAGTGCGTAAATGTCGCCTGCGTTTGTCATTGTCGTTTCGGGTTTTCGGGTTTTTGGGTTGCTCTTGCACTGAAATTGAGGTTTCCTTTTGGATTTGGAATGGGGGGAGGGAGGGATTTTGGGATGTGGATGTGAATGTGGAAACTCTGCATGTCGCGTGCGAACGCGTTGATATATCGATTTAGCCTCGGCTACTTAATCAAAATAATTCCAACCAATGTGCCTGACAATTCTCCGAATTTTGATAGAGTCGCTTGCTGGTTGGGTCCCGGAATCGATTTGCGGCTCTTTCGGACTTTGGTGACAAATCTTTGCCGGAATTGAGTTTCGTGGCAAGCCAATTCTCCGCAAAACACGGTGATAAATGCCCCTCCACACAATGCTTTCAATAAAAACAAATACAAAACACAGCACTGCAGATACATACTTCAAGTTTAGTTTACTGAAATAATTAAACTCAACTTGGAGCCATCAGAACTTTGGCTTTGTGTTTGCATTCGGCCAGAATTTATCTTTGCTCGAAAATTGCCCAAAATGTTACCCAAAGGGCTGGCTACCCGGCTCGAGAAAACAATTGAGAACTCGCGCGCTGGATATAAATTCGGCGTTCAGCGAGTTTCCGCTCCTTCTGGTCTTCTCCTAGTCGTGTAAGCGTATTTAACTTTATTATTTATGCCGAAAACTCGGCCCCATATGTGAGGTTTGAGGTGCGTGGTGGCAGGGCCGTGGAGTTTTCGGGAGCGCTTATTAATTTATAATACACTGCGGCCTTGCCTTTTTCGGGCGGCACCGCCAAACTTTTGTATTCAATAAAATGCCGCCACCATCCTGGCTGTTGTTTTCGTTGCTTGCGGGCTCCCGGCTCTTCTCTTCTCTTCTATTCTATTTCATTTTTTTATTTTTTGTTCCGTACTTTTGGCCCGGAAAGTTCTGGGGGAAAACTAAAATGTTTGGGAGAGTTTTGGATGCAACTCATTTGCATAAAACGCTGCTGAAACATTTATGCCCACGAGGCCGACGCGGCAAACGAGGATGGAGGAGCGATGGTAGCTCTCCCCCTCTTTGAAATATTTCTAATTAATGGCTGCCGGCTTGCAGGACTAGCTAGAGCTATTGGTTAGTAATAAGCTTTAAGTTAGAGGTTAAAGTCTAGCTTACAATCGATTTTTAGTTGGTCCAACCAACAATCAGTTGTCACGAAGGACCAACAACCTTTTGCTTTTGGTAGAACTAATGGTGGATTGACGACTTCCATCGATCTACATTTAAAGCTTTCTATGAATGTTGCAATTCTGTCTCGAAGGACCATCTAGCACTACCTTTAAGAGACATTTGGCCCAACAACCCTCTGCTTCTAATTGGTCTTTGGCAACCCTTTTGGACACTTAAGCCAGACACCAAACTGGGTCGCTCTTTTTATTTTGTTTTGTTTTCAAAATTTATCGCCATCTAATGAGTCAATGAGCCACAAAGGAAAAACCACACACAGACGATGGCAGTTAAAAGGGAAAAGCTTCCACTAGATAGGTGGGTGGGAAGATTAAGACAGAGACCCAGACCGAGACAGACAATGGGGCCGAGACGTTTCTTGGAAATCCAAAACTTCTTAAACAGAGCCCAGCGTTGCCCAAATGTTGTTCAACCAGAAAAGCCAGAAGCAAAAGGGATGAGTGTGTAGGGGGGGTGGGAGCTGGGAGTTGTGTCTAAAATCTCCGGGCAACATGGAACATAATGGCATAAAGCGTTGATAACAAATTTGCGCATTTCAACATGAATGAATTCTCCAGAGTGGCCTGAAACACACACATGGTTGGCGTTGTTTGGGGGGGAAGGAGGTCCTTGAATGGGGAATGGGACTGAGTGCACTCACTCAAGGAGTTATCAGGGGCGGGGGACTTTTGGGGGTTGGTGGGTTGGTTGTGTTCTCGTCGCCGGGTAGGTGACATTGTTGCCTTAAGTGGCCAAGCGGCAAAATGACAAACAGACGGCCCAGCGACGTGAGTGCCGCAGATCCTTGCGTTGCTTTGCCTCCTGCCACGCCCCGTTTTGTCCAACCAGCTCGCCCATATCGCCCCATTCTCTGCGGGCCATGTAACCAAGGGGTCCGGATACGGATCCATGTCCATGTCCGTGTCCGTGTCCTCGTCCATGTCCAAAGTCCAGTCACGGCTTGCTGCCAGCATGTCAACATTTGCTTCGGCGCCTTGAGAAAAAGCTATGGGGAAGTGACCCAGGGGGGGCAGTAGAGGGACTGGGGCAGGAAAAACCGAGGGACATCAGCCTGATTTTCCGGCTTGGCCTCTGTGATTTTTCGGCCGCCGTCGTCGCAGACAAGAGACACGAGATGAGAAACGCTGACGCAGATGGAAAAGTCGAAGGGAAAGTCGACGGAAAGTCAACAGTACACTGAGAGAAATCTAGGGAGAAACATACTTGAACTCAAGTCCTAAGCCTGAAGTTTAGTTGTGGCCCAAAGAAGTCTTACAACTTTTAATTATTGAAAGCTGTCTCGAAGGACCAAAACTAGTTCTATTGCTTGAAAGCTGTCTCGAAGGACCAACTACTACTACCTTTTTTAGTGGCCTTCTTCTTCGAGCTTCTACCTCGTTTCTTTCAGTGCATAATAGACAGTAGACAAAAGAAATCAGTGCGGAAACAAAAACAAGAACAATACGTGCAGGCTGCACAGGATGCCCCAAGGACCCAAAGCGATTGCAGCCTCCCCACACACACACACACGAGACAAGGACTCTTCGCTTCCGTCTTCTCCTCTACCTTTACTCCCCCTTCGTCTCATCCTTCATCCCAATCGCCGTCTCACTCCTTCTTCCGCCAGCTTGTTGACGTTTCATTTATCGTAATCAAGTGCGCAATCAATGCGAAGAGAATTGCACTTAACAGTGGTCTCTTCTCCTGCTCCTGTCTCTTTCTTTTCGTTGCTCCGGCCCCTGTGCCGTCTCTTTCTCGGCTCGTCGGGTGTCTCAGCTTCTAATTTACTTTGATTTGTTTGGGGCGCCAGGAGCCGACAATAAACTATACAATCTATAGTCCTGGTGAGTGACAAGCTGACAGTGACTTTGATCCGGGAAATGAATTTTAATTCAAGGCGGCGATTATTTGGGTTAATCGATTATTTCGATAGGTTATGGGGGAATTTTCGTTTGCTAAGCAGTTGCTAAGCAATTGAAACTCTATTAAAATATTTCATAGCTTTTAGAAAATCTAGTTTTTTAAAAAGGACTGTTACTTTCAGCCGGGAACTGTATTTCCAGTTAGGGTGATGGTTATTTAAGTTTCATCGATAATTTCGATAGCTTACGATGTGTAATCGATTACAAGAATCGATAAAATGATACCTTTCTACAAAAAAAACTGGAAGCTTTCATACAAGCTATGCAGGTTCTAAGCCAGATTTTCCTTCGATTATTTCGATAACAAATAGATAGCCTTTTTAGGAGGAATCTAAGCCTATTTACTATTTAAACACTTAATTTTAGCATCACGTCTTAAATCCACTCCTATGACTGTTCAAAATTCTGCGATTTAGTGGCCGAAAACCAGGCTGATAATGACAAAGCCACCCAAAGCGCAGGGACAGTACAGTCAGCACATTTTAACGCTGACTGACGAAACAAAGAGCCGAAAAAAGGACCAGAGATACCAGAAGAAAGCACCCAAAAAAAAGAAGCCAAACAGAGAGTTGAAAATGAAAAAAAAAAATAGAGAAAATGGTTCTGTTTCGCTAACCGAAAATCGTGCCCAAAAGTTTGTGGCCGGAGCGCTTGACTGGCGGGTAACTTTCGGTGGTGCAATCCCAGAGTCCCGCCATCCTCCATCCAGAATCCAGCATCCAGAATCCAGAATCCAGTGTCCGTTGTCAGTTTCGCTTCCCTTTTCCATCTATCTCCCAGATACAGTGTCCATGTGTTTGGCCTGTATCTGTATCTGTGTGTGAGAGAACGCGCCTGCACAAAAGCGAAAACGTCGCGATATTGTCAGCGCGCTGCGCTAGAAAGCCCAGAGAAAAATGCAATTTCTCTACCAAAAATTTTCACGACGACAACGAAAATTGGATGAGCACTCCCTAGCTCTGGCCAGACCAGGGCATCTTCTTCTCCCTCGCCTGGGGGACATGGATTGGGTGGCAGTGGCACATTGTGGCAGTGGCAAGTCCATGGCAACTGGCAGACCGACCAAGCATACAAAATAACCACAAACCCAAGCTGCACATTATCTATGAATGTGGTTTTTGTTGTGCAGCCTCCAAGTGGGTGGTGGTACTTTTTTTTTTTTTTTGGGAGGGCGGTGGTGTTCTGTCGCCCCACTTCCGTTCCACCACTCCTATATAGGTCTTTGCTTCTATATTTTTTTTTTTCTGACTGCAGTTGGCAAGCAAAAATCGCAAAGGGGGCAAAGCCAAAGCGGAAATTGTTGAACAGAACTTAAATCTCAACGAAATTGTTTTTGGCGACAGTTTGTGTGGGGCAGTCTACACTGGAAGAAAATCCAACCAAGAAATATGCACCAGGTATGAAGATGGAGGAGGTAGAAGTCACCTAGAAGAAGGGGCAAGCGGGCAAGTCTCTAACTTCCTACTGATCTCAGATATCTTTAGTCTTTTAATACTTTCTTCTGATTGTTCTTTTGTTTTTTCTCAGTGTAAAGGATACTTTTCCCCTTTATACCCCTCTCTCAACCCTCTCCCATTCCAGCCTTGTTAGCCGGGCAACAGAATCGGAATCCGAATCATCGGCCTCACCAGCTGGAACTGGAACTGGAGATGGAGCTGGGCATGTGCATGTTACAAGCTGCATGTGTAACCCTCCAGCCATTACCTCCTAACAGCCACGCCCCCTGGCCGCCTATACAAAAGGCCGCCCTTTTCGGATTATATCTAGAGTTTTAGAGTCAGGTGGTTCTACCAGAAAACCCTCCCAAATCGATGGAAAATCAGGTTTTTCAAAAAAAAAAACAAAGGGGCGGAGTAGTTGAATTTTTAAAAATTTGAAAATATTTGAAAGGAAGGATTTTTGGTTATATTATTTATAGGGAGGGTCTAACCTATAAAATCTTAAAACTTTATATAAAATATATCACTTTGAAGAACCTTAAAGATAGGCTTTAATATTTTGTAGAATTTTAGGCAGAAGATCCTCTCCAGAATGGCACGATTAACATGCCTGTGATTCTTGGGTATAATTTGGGGGAGGGGGTGGGGTGCTTTATCTAGAGGGTGGTGCAACTAAAGGGTGGCTTATCTAGTGGCTGGGAGGTATAGTTAGGGGGGGGGCCTTCCCTGCACCAACATTGCACAGATTTGTTGGCTTGGAAATTGCCCAACAAATTTCTGTCGGCGGGCCACAAACAACGCGACACACACACACACATACACAGAGCCCCCTAACCATAGCCCGAGGGGGCGTGGCAAGGACGCTGGATCCTAGCTGAAGGGACATACCGTGTAACGGCATATCTATGCATACATCTTCCCCGCGCGTGTCTCTCTCTATGTGTGTGTGGAGATTACTTACTTTTGGAGCCGTTAGTCGTTAGTGCCGTTATTTCATAGTTGCCGTCACGCCCCAAAAGCCGCAGCCGCAGCCACTGCCACGCCTACCACAAAAAAGAGGGAGTCAGGCGATAGGCGGTGGGTGGCTACTTAGGCGACCAAGCCGCACAAAAGCGCAAAGAGCGCAAAAGCCGTTCATTGATAATGTAAACTCAGCACAAAAATATCTGGTAGGTAGGTAGGCCAGGGTTTTCCATCCACGGATGCGGTGGAAAATTCTAAAGGCCGTTAGTCCAGGGGAAGGGTGGGGGTGGTTCAAACACACACACACACATTTATGAAGCGGCGTGCAAAGTTTTCCTCAAAAAAAAAAAAAAATTATGTGGCTATATTTAAAGTTTGCCGGGCTTTTGGGCCATAGTTTGGGCACTAGACTGCCTAATACTTTTTCAGTTAACTAACGAAAACTTTCGGCCATATCTATATGCATATCTATATACATATATACTTGATATACTCGTGTATGCATATATGGTGTGCGGTTTTGGCCTCGTTGGCTGCTAGTTTTTATGGCCAGTATATGATGCACTTGGCAATTTTGGATGAGTTGACCCACGAAAAGTTATCCGTAACTCCAAGCTCGTACGGTACATACCTGCAATGGAAAGAAGTAAAAAAATTGGAATTAGTAAAGTTTAGGGAGAGAGGTCTTTAGTGAGGTATAGTATGTTGGTTAGAATTAGAGGGGTAATCTTTAAGGAGGGCCTTCGAGGAAGGCTTTATATATATAACTTTATATTAATAATAAGAGAATTTTTAGAGACCTAAGACCAGGGATCTTAGAACAAACTATACTTAAAGCTACTTCGCGGACAGGCTATATAGAGGCTATATAGTTTCAAAATAAGAATATTATACGAGATGTATTATATAGTTAATCATAAGAGCGAGTTTTTAAAGACTTAAGATCAGGGATTTTAGAATAAACTCTAGTTAAAGGTATTTCGCGGACAGACGGACACGCGGACAGGTCTTTACAAACCCTTCAGATATAAGATCTTGTATACATTCCTTAAACATCTCCCATTAACACTCTATAGGGTTGATGATGCCCTTTCCGACTGCATTTCTCACTTCTGAACCCTCCAATTCACAAAAACAACGAAAACCTCCTTTAAAGATGGAAACCCCCCTTTATTTAAATACAATTCCGGTTCTCCGATTATTGAGAGCATTGAGGAAACCACATTAATTCCCAGAAAACCCGCCAGAAAACCCACCCACTTGGCTACCATTCTGGGTGTTTCACAAACATTCGACTCATTTAGCACATTGTTCAAATATAGAGTGACACATAACATCAAGAACGACTCTTTGGCAAAAGTCGTAAAAAAAAAAAAGGCGAGGAGAAAAAATAATAAAGGCGAAGCAGGACAAGAGTCAGTGTTCCTCCTTGTTGTTTCGGGCCGTTTCGGAGGAGTAATTTTGCATAAATTAAGCTTCGACAAGGTCCGGGCTCCGGACACGACGCTATTGCTAATTACGCCATAATGTCCAAATTTAGAGGCAAAAAAAAAATGTTACAACAACTAGGCAAGAGGTCGAACCCGAGTCTGGAAAAGGGTGGGGCCTCCTGCAACAAATTAGCATAATAACCTCTAATCATACAAACGAAAAAATTAAATAACAACAAGGGAGGGGGGGAATAGTAGGGATGTGGGCTGTGGGATTTGGAATCGGGAATGGATGGATGGATGGTATGCTAAGTAGGCACACGACCAAAACCGACCAATTTTCGAGCACTACAAGCCATTAACGCACATTAGCAGAACTTGGAAATTTATTGCCGTCTTGTATCGACTCACCCCCTTTTTTTTGTGTTAAAAAATCAACAAAGGCGGGGGTTGATGTGCTACTACTACTACAATCCCAAGGGCTTAGGGATCATTGTTATGGAGGACAGTGGTGTGGAACACACTTCTTGTTAAATATTAAAATTTAATTCCTTTGCAGGAAAACAAATCGATTTCACACCACTGTCTGGCATGTAGAGATTCTACAATGATTTTGCTAATTTGCTGGCCAGCCCTTAACCCTTAGCCAGGCAGCAGCTGGCAGCAAGACCTCCTCCTCCTATTGAAAGGCACACGTGCGAAATCTCTCAAGCCAAATGCACGGCGAAACTGCAATACAACATGAATATTTCAACAGGACATGGCTGGGATCAGGACCAAGAACCAAAGGACCAAAGGATAACTGAAATCAACGCTAGCCCATAAGAAGAAAATTGCATTTCCCATTTATACCCATACATCGTATATCGTCTATCGTATATAGTATACATATATTCACCCCCCAGAACATTTAGCTTAGTGTTTAACCCTCGGCTTAGTTAACAGTTAGCAGCTGAGCTGAGGGAGAAAAGAGAAAGGCCGGAAGACGGGCCAAGACACTCTAGGCGGAAGAAGGGTTAACAAAGCCAACGGTAATTCAACAGCAGGCATTCCCTTGAGGGGCCTTAACCCTCTAAAAAAAATACTAAAATATATAAACCAGCACGAGTTACAACTCGACAACCCTGTGTAGGGTCTTCGGCTCTTCCGGGGTTCTTCTAGGGGCTCTTATTGCTCAGGGTTCGTTGGCCAAAAAAGGCACCTGTTGTGTGGAGAATAAAAACCCTTTTTTATTAAGACTCAAAATAATGAGCCACAACTTCAAGAAGACTCTATCTTAGTACTTATTTTTTCAAAATCTTGGGGTGTCTTAAGACTCTATGAGAAGACTCTACGATCCTTAAAACATTAATTAAATTTTTATTATTCTTAGTTTTAAAATCTTTATAGTATCTTTATAGTTAGGGGTTCTAGTATTTTGTATCTTTCCATCTTTTACTCGCCTCTTTGTGCCTCTTCCCCCATTTTTTCCATATTTTCCCCCTCTTGGTTTTAACCCCCAACTCTTGGCCTTCTGTTCTACTTTGTGTGCGCTGCAATTCCGTTATTTATGCCCGGCCCGTTTCCACATATCCCGATATATATTCTTTTATATTATTATTATTATTCTTATGAGGCAACTCCTGCTGTTCCCGGTTACTATACTGTTGTTTCTTACTGCCACCACGGCTGTCGTTACTGCGCTCCTCTTGTTATACCCTTGCAGAGGGTATTATAATTTTGGTCAAAAGTGTGCAACGCAGTGAAGGAGACATCTCCGACCCTATAAAGTATATATATTCTTGATCAGAATCACCTCCTGAGTTGATATGAGCATGTCCGTCTGTCCGTCTGTCCGTCTGTCCGTCTGTCCGTCTGTCTGTCCGTCTGTCTGTCTGTTTCTACGCGAACTAGTCTCTCAGTTTTAAAGCTATCGTCTTGAAACTTTGCACACACCCTTCTTTCCTTTGCACGCAGTATATAAGTCGGAACGGCCCGGATCGGCCGACTATATCCTATAGCTGCCATATAACTGATTGATCGGAAATGGTATAACTTTGGTGTTTTTAGAGTTAGAGAGTTCAAATTTGACATGAGAGCTATTTTTGGCAAAACATAACGTCATGCCAAATTTCATAAGGATCGGCCGACTATATCCTATAGCTGCCATATAACTGAACGATCGGAAATGACCCAACTTTCGTGTTTTTGAAGATAGAAAGCTGGAATTTAATACAGATTCTATTTTTAGTCAGTTGATCCAACCTACCGAATTTCATTAGGATCGGCCGACTATATCCCATAGCTGCCATATAACTGAACGATCGGAAATGGTATTTGGTAGAAATATCAACTTTCGTATTTTTGAAGATAGAAGTTTGGGACTTTTTTTAGATTTTGTATTGTAATAAATTGGATTATATATTCCTATTCCCATAAGGATCGGCCAACTATATCCGATGTTTGCGATATATATCCGGTTTTAACTGCAAGGGTATATAAACTTCGGCTCCGCCCGAAGTTAGCTTTCCTTTCTTGTTTTTTTATACCCTTGCAGAGGGTATTATAATTTTGGTCAAAAGTGTGCAACGCAGTGAAGGAGACATCTCCGACCCTATAAAGTATATATATTCTTGATCAGGATCACCTCTTGAGTTGATATGAGCATGTCCGTCTGTCCGTCTGTCCGTCTGTCCGTCTGTCTGTCCGTCTGTCTGTCTGTTTCTACGCGAACTAGTCTCTCAGTTTTAAAGCTATCGTCTTGAAACTTTGCACACACCCTTCTTTCCTTTGCACGCAGTATATAAGTCGGAACGGCCCGGATCGGCCGACTATATCCTATAGCTGCCATATAACTGATTGATCGGAAATGGTATAACTTTGGTGTTTTTAGAGTTAGAGAGTTCAAATTTGACATGAGAGCTATTTTTGGCAAAACATAACGTCATGCCAAATTTCATAAGGATCGGCCGACTATATCCTATAGCTGCCATATAACTGAACGATCGGAAATGACCCAACTTTCGTGTTTTTGAAGATAGAAAGCTAAAACTGAATACAGATTATATTTTTGGCCAGTTGATCCAATCTACCAAATTTCATTAGGATCGGCCGACTATATCCCATAGCTGCCATATAACTGAACGATCGGAAATGGTATTTGGTAGAAATATCAACTTTCGTATTTTTGAAGATAGAAGTTTGGGACTTTTTTTAGATTTTGTATTGAAATAAATTGGATTATATATTCCTATTCCCATAAGGATCGGCCAACTATATCCGATGCTTGCGATATATATCCGGTTTTAACTGCAAGGGTATATAAACTTCGGCTCCGCCCGAAGTTAGCTTTCCTTTCTTGTTTTTTTTTACTTTTCTTTCTTTTTTTTTTTGTTTTATATTTTTTATATATTTTTCTCTTCTTTCTTTCTGGCCAACATTTTTTTCCCTCGTTTTTGTTTGCGCCCCATTTGGCTGTTTGTATTCATTTCGAATCTTCATTGCCTTTGTTTTACAACAATTGCATGCCACATTGCTCCTGCCACATTGCTGTTGCTTCTGCAGCGGCTGCTTTTGCCTTGATACCCTTTCAAAATCTCATAAAAGGAAAATGCAGGGTAGGGTATTAAAAGTTTGAGTTTTAGGGTATTTTCCAGCAAGAATTTCTTTAAATTTCTTTTATTTTTAATTAAAAAACATTTCCTTCGTCACTAACATTTTTATCAACTATTTATGTTTCTAGATAAAGATTTCATCACTGGGATAGTAGTCTTTTCAGAAGATTGATTTTCTTTATATTTCCTTTCATTTTAAAAAATATATCTTTATCTTTTCTGTTATTCCAGGCCCTTGATTCCATGGATTTTGGAGTAGATTTAAGTTTTGTAAGCTTAAGTCTACGATGCAAAAATAATAATACTATATAATGTAATATATTTCCTAAAATATTCTTCCATTTAAAATTGAAACTTAAGCTTGTAATTTCGTCACTGGAATTGTTTCTCTTTTATATGCTTTTAAAAGGTATTTGTATCTTTTCCACAACCTCTAGTTATATATTAATTATATATATATTTAATATTTATATATTTTAATCTTTTCAAAAACCCCAAGCTTTATATTATTTTATATAGAGAATCCCTGTATTACATGTTCTTCTATTTAAAATTAAAACTTAAACAGGAAACTTCGTCACTAAAATTGTACCTTTTTCAGAGTTTTTTTGTATATTTTCTGATGTAATTTCGTCACTGATATCAAGCTTCTCTAAGCATATATTTTATTAGAATTATATACTTCAAAGCTTGAAAATGTTTGACTATATATTCTCAGTACATATTCTAACCAAAATTTTCAATTCAAAAATTATTTATATGAAAGGGTATTCCTCCCTTCGCCTATACCCTCCTCCTTCCCTTTTGTTATTTTTGGTTCTTTGCTAAACTCAGCATTTAATTTTAGTTGGCCCAAAGGGTTGAGCAGACGACGTCGACGACGACAACAACAAGGACGAAAAGGATGAGGACGAGGACGAGGGCGAGGACGACAGTCAGTTTCGGTTCTCCGTCAGTTAGTTCGCCTTTTGAGTGCCGACTGTGTGTGGGGATGTGTGTAGATGTGTGGATGTTTTTAGGGTAAAACGCTTTGCATTTTATTTTATTTCTCGTTCTCGTTGTTTGCCACAATAAAAAGGGTGAATTTTTATATATTTTGCCATAAGTTTTTATGGCTTCCGTGTGTGGCGGCTGTCGGGATCTGTCCGGGTGTCCATGTGTCCGTCTGTCCGTTAACCCTATTCTAGGGTACAGACCAAAAATAAAAAAAAGGACATGCTTTCGTAAATAAATATTAAAATTTAACTTCTAAATCATTAATTAATTTTTCATGTCCTTTTCACAGAAATTTTTCGTCAAAAGTTAGTCCAGTCAGCCAGCCAGGAGTACAAAGGACTCTTTGGCTTGTGGTGTGTCTAACATGACGCGCCTTTACACTTGAATGTTTTCGAAAAGTTTTTCTTTTAAAAAAAAATATATATACACCCCCTTTTTGCCTTGTTTTGCACTTTTAATTCAGTTTATTTGAGCACAATTTATGAGTGTCTGTGTGTGTTTAGATTTTAATCTACTTTGGCGCTGCAGCTGCAAAAAAAAAAACTTTTAGCAACACACACCCCGAAAAAAGACACCGAATTTCATTCCCAAAAAAACAAAGAACCTTTGCTGAAATATTTGTACGGAAATTCAGGGAGGGAGAACTACTCGTAATTGGATAACAAATTTCGGATGTAATTCGAATGGCCTGCAAAGGCGTCAAAGGCGAATCAGGCAGTAAGGGGTTTTTGGGGCCTTTTATTTCGAAAATTGTTTATATTTTGTAAAGTTACGCATTTTTCTAGGTTTTTATATTCTCCTAGATGGAAATTTTAGCTTGAAGTTCAATGACGAAAGCGCCTGGCTGTATTTTTCCGCGTGTCCGTTTGTCCGCCCATTTATTTCTTAGATGTTTTTGATCTTTTATTTGAGGATTACATTTATTTTTGGAGTTCATATAATTTTTAATATCTTTATTTAGATATATCCTTGCATGTAAGCAAGCACTACAGTGACGAAATCTTCACTCTGTATATGTCCGCGTGTCCGTTTGTCCGCTAAATTGTTTGTATGAGATAATATTTTACTTCTTATTTGAAAAATCTATATTTTTTATGAATTTCCTTTTAATATTTTATTAAATCTTTGATTGAAAAGCCTGAAACAGTGACGAAAGCATGTTTTTTATTTGTCCGCGTGTCCGTTTGTCCGTCAAATTGTCTCCAAGAGAGAATATTTGGCCTTTTATTTGAAAAATGTATATATTTTAGGCTTTAATTTTGTATATTCAAGCATATTATAGATCAAAAGTGAAGAAAGTATCTTTTTTCGCACTGTCCGCGTGTCCGTTTGTCGGCCAAACTGATTCTAAGCTCTCTAAGTCTCTTAGTTTTAAAGCTATCGTTCTCAAAGTTTGGATTCACTTGATCTAGTAGATAAACAAAGAATAAAAATCAAAATTATAGAGATCGGCTGACTATATCGTATAGCTTTCAACCAACCTGTCTCCTTCTGCAATTAGAGTCTTAAGAGAAACCCATCAAATTACACTCCATTCGGAATGGCTTAACCATTAATTTGGGGTCCAACTTTGCCGATCGGCCCACACACAAAGTATGGAGGGGGATTGGGAATTGAAATTCAGAAAACGTGCTTGGCATTGGCCACCAGTGTTGTTGCCCTTCAATGGCGATGGGAGTTCTGCAAAAACGCAGATATTTTTATGACTCTTTTGAAGCGAAATGCAAAGTGCATGCGGGTCATAGCGTCTGTGATTCCGGCAACTTTTAAATTTCATTCAAGTTTCCTTATTTTTTTTTGTTCTCTTTCATTGGAATTCATTATTTCTGTAATTAAACAGAGGACCCATGGAGGAGAAGGAGGATGGGAATTATGTGTTCGCTCAATTAGCAATGCCGAACATTTTTCACATCCTTATTAAGAGTGCTGCCTGATGGCTGATGCTCGATGCCCGATGCCTTGCCTGCTTTCTTCTTAAGACTCTTTTGTTGGCGGATTTTCCGGACTTGCCATATAAATTAATAAAAAAAAAAATGAGAGAGAAAAGAAAGAAAAATAGTAATAATAAAGAAGAGAGGGGCAGGGTGAGGCAGTGGAAGGAAATCCCTACCGATTGTTTGATTGGAGCACCAACCTCCCGATGCGTTTTATTGGCTATATATACCGAAACAGCCCGCATCTGACACATCATAACCATAAAATGTTTTCGATACGAGATCGCCCAGCAAGTTAGGGGCCTTGAGCCCATTCCTGGTTCAAGGACCTCATTGTATAAATCAAATTCCATGTCAATTTTAATTGCAATTTAATGATAAACGATGTCCGAGAGTCGCGACCTTTTCCACAAAAGGGTTAAGTTTTCCCCAACTTCTGAGGGGTGGTGCTGGTTCAATCAATAAATGCGGGTGGGTGGTCGTCGTTCTTAACTCTCCCCAGCAATTCCAGCCAATCGAAGAGTTATGAGAGAATAAATTCCAATTGCAATTGGATCTAAGAATGGGAAGTTTATTAATTCAATTAAGTTTCAGTTAAGAAAAGGCATCAAATAATTGCTTCAATTGCCTGGAAGCTCTTCTGATTCACAGATCGTATTTGGCTTAAGGCCCAATGGCCTATTTTCAGGTCAAAAATATTTCCAATCTGGCCCCCAAATCCCTTTAATCACATTAGGCTAAGAGGTCTTAGAGAGATGGTGGAGGGAAAAGTTTCTTTCTTTCTTTCATTTTTTTTGGGATTTTTTTTTTGAAAAGAAGTATAAGGTTGTCAAATATCTCCCTTCCGCTTTTTTGCTCTTTATTCAATGCTTTATAAAAAGTGTTACAGTGATCCGATTTAGTTGAAATATGCGCCGTTTTGTTCGATAATCCGTTTCCATCTAGACGGCAACTTCATAATACCTCCCTCGTAGAAGCCCCCCTCCTTATTTGCGAAGAACTCGGACAGCCACTTTTCACAAGCCTCTTTTGAGTTCAACTTTACACCACCAAGGGCGTTCGTCATGGACAGGAACAGGTGGTAATCACTTGGCGCTATGTCCGGGCTATATGGTGGATGCGATAAAACCTCCCATCCGAGCTCCCGTAGCTTCTGACGAGTCATCAACGAAGTGTGTGGTCTGGCGTTGTCCTGGTGGAACACTACACCCTTCCTGTTGGCCAATTCTGGACGCTTCTGGTCGATCGCCTGCTTCAAGCGGTCCAATTGTTCGCAGTAGATGGTAGAATTAAGCGTCTGGCCATATGGGAGCAGCTCATAGTGGATGATTCCCTTCCAATCCCACCAAACACACAGCAAAACCTTCCTGGCCGTCAATCCCGGCTTGGCCACTGTTTGGGACGATTCACCGGCCTTCGACCACGACCGTTTTCGTTTGATATTGTCGTATGTGATCCATTTTTCGTCGCCAGTCACCATCCGCTTCAAGAATGGGTCGAGTTCGTTCCGTTTCCGCAGCATATCGCAGGCGTTGATTCGGTCCACAAGGTTTTTTTGCGTCAAATCATGCGGCACCCAAACATCAAGCTTTTTTTTGTATCCAGCCTTCTGCAGATGGTTTAAAATGGTTTGGTGACTAACTCCCATCTCCTGGGCGATGTCACGAGAAGCCACATGCCGGTCTAACTCGATGTATTCCATGATTTGATCGGTATTTGTCGTCACAGGTCTTCCGCCGGCTGGCTTATCCATGGTGTCGTTTTCACCGGCTCTGAATCGTCGAAACCATTCCTCCGCGGTTCGAAGTGATAGAGTACCATCCCCCAAAACCCCATTAATCTCACGGAACGTTTCTCTAGCGGATTTGCCTTTAACGAAGGAAAACTTTAAAATAGCGCGAATTTCGGCGTTAGTGAACTCCATGTTTACACGTCTATAACTGGTGAACGCAATATCCAAACTAATCATGCATAGCGTCGTTTTGTAGGTTATGTCAAGACCTTTTAAATTATGTATAGTGTTGCCAGATACGAGCTCTGTAGCGCTTTGTACATAGCCGCGAAATTCAAAAGACAAAAAGGCGGAAGGGAGATATTTGACAACCTTATATAAGCACACAGGTGGGCTTTGTCGATGCTTGTTGAAAGCTGTTGTCGACGCAAAAAGTTACCTTCAGCCTTCATTATGGCCATTACCGAAATGATGATGATCAGCATCAGTAGTACCAACCACCAACCACCAACCACCATCTTCATCATCATCGTTATCGCAATCGCAATCGTAATCGTAATCATCGAGTTCATTGCGGCGCGAGATGTGGCATGTGAGCCTATCACGTACATTCGCCATCAATAACGCGACGATTTAACTTGTCTCGTTCTGGGCCCGAGCACGTACTAGTTCGCCAGTAGGTTGCCCCTTGGCCCCCACCGCCCACTCCTCTCCACACCCCGCCTCCACCCCACCTTCTGGCCAGCGCCAGCACGTCCATGGCCCATACACGTGGCTCTAGACTAAGCCCCATCCTCCAACCTCCATCCTCTAGCCTCCATCCTCCACAGGGGGAAAAAATGTGCGTTTTTTTTTTATTCTGGAATCTAGACTCTCGCCATAAATAAATAAACTAAAGCAGGTGGATCAGGTGGATCTGGTGGGAGATCAACACTCGAGACTATATAGGTGTTATATAGGTGTAGGAACACAGAGAGTAGAGGTCTTATAGGGGGTATGGTTTTTAAAAGCTTATAAAAAATAAAATATCAATATATATACCCGGTACTTGGTTTAGAGAATAATACTTTATATTCTTCTATTCTATTTTTATAGAATATATATTCTTTATAGATATTATATTCTACTATTGCATCTTTATAATATAATATCCATAGGATGTAGATCTCTTATATGAGGCTTACTTTTGAAATGATTATATAGAGTTATATCATATGATGTAATAAATACCATTATATATATATCATCTGGCAACTATAGGCCTATACTAGACCAAAAGACAAGCAAGAATTATATGCCTTATAAAGGACTTTCTACTACTGACTACGGCAAGAGTAAGTCTTATAAAAGGTACCTATTTGAAATGATTATTAGAAATACAAAGGTCACAATCAATACCCGGTACACATGTTTACGAAAGAGATATATCTTTTTTCTTTAATTATCTTTTGAACCATCTTTATAATATAACGAGAATGATTCTAAATGATATCATATAGGAAATACATAAATTTAAGATTAAAGTTAAAAGAAGCTTCTTATAGAAGGTATAAAAGAGATATATAATCGAAATAATGATAAAGGAACCCAATTTTTATATAAAAGCCCTTCTAATCCTACTACTAAAGTTTAGAACTCTACTACTTTCTACTCTTTATGTAAAAATTGTGGACCTATGGACCTCTATAAATCTATGGACCTCTACTATGTATGTTAGACCCTATAGAATATATATAAAAAAGAGTTTAAAAACCCTTTTAAGAAGTACATATTTGAAATAATATGAAAAAACGGATTTTACTATAAATACCCGGTACTTGGGTTAGCCAACGATATATGTATATCAAGATGAATATTTTCTATTAATGTTTTAGAACCTATGGGTGGTAAAGTAGACCCCTTATAAGAGGCGTCTATTAGAAGCCACAACTTTGATCTATAAATCCCCTTTATTTTCTTATAGTGTAGAGCAATGATGTTTTTCTTTTTCGTTTTTTGGTAAATCGCTGATGTTTATTCCTACTTTGTTTATCGATATAAATATTGGCAACTTTTTCACATTTCGACCTGGCACGTAACAGCGTCACAGACAGTCAGCCGTAAGCACAAGTCACGGGCTGGGTCTCGGGCTTCGGTTTCGGCACCCACCCACCTACCTACCTATCTAGCACTCCCTACACCGCCCAGTTGCACCACCCGGAGGCTAAGCTTTCGGTCCACAAATCCACTTAGCTGCTAATTGGCGGCAAATCAGCTGGCCAAAGCCTGTTTCTTCTGTTTTCTTCTCGAATCTAGAGACTCTATCTCTATCTGTATCTGTATCTGTAGCTGTGTATCTGTATATCTGCGTATCTGTTTTCCTGTGTCTTTGTATCTTCTAAGCCAGCAATCGCATCACGTGCATTCTCGTCCAGTATCTGTTTTTTATTTCCCTCTCCAGATATATATATATTCCTGTTGTGTGTTTGTTTCTGTCCAAATCCATTTGAGGAAAGAGCTGGGCTGGGCTTTGCTTTTATTTTGTTGCCTCTGTCCTGTCCTGTCCTGGCTTTAAAGCTCCAAACCGGAAAAATCAGAAGGTCCGAGAACAGGGAGGAGACCGAGAGGGCTACGTGGTCGCGGCTTTTGGGCGCCTGGGTTTTGTTGCCTGGCTGGCTGTTGGGCTGTTGGGATGGTGGGTTTTGTGGTCACTTTTTGGCCGTCTGTGATGGTCGTAAAAAATACCCCAGAGATGTCGAAGGCATGTTGCAAATTTCAAGCTCAACTCAGAGCCCTTGACGGCAAAAAAAAAAACAAGAAACACATAAAAGAAAGATACATACACTTCGTCTCAAGACCTCTAGATATATTATCTGCGTATTTCTTTCAAGCAATCTTTTCAACTCAATCTAGTGGAATTTTTGAAGCACAAGTTCGAGACCCCAACCAGCTGCATCCAATCCCTCTATCACTTGCACGCACTCTCCAAAAATTCCAGCTTTTTCCCGAGGAAGACTTTTCCTTTTTCTTTTCTTTTTCTTTTTTGCATTTTCTTTTTTTTTTTTTAAATAAAAGTTTGCGTTTTAGCTTTAGCCAGATTTATGTTTTCCTGCTTGCGTTTGCAGAATTGTTTTCGGAAGTTTTTTGTGCAGCATCACGGCACACTACCTCCCCCCCCACACACTCACACCCCCCCGGAGAAACTTTCTAAAAAGATGTAACAACAAAAAAAAAAGGGGGAAATATAGCTAGAAGGAGAATATGCTTAGTAGCCTCTTGACCCTCGACCTCTGACTTTGACACTGACTCTCTCTTGCGGGCCTGATTAGCTGTCGAGTCCTTGAAACTATATGGTGTATATAGTACCTTCCCAATTAAAAGCCCAAGCCCAATTAGAGGTCCTGTACCAGGGCCAGGTATGAGCCACTTTCACCTTCACCCTTGGCCGTCCAATTAGCCGGGCGGCCGATACTCCAGATACTCGCTCGTGTAGTTTATGTTTTATTCGATTTTGGGCCCCCAAGGGGAATATCGCATCGAACACGGCATCGGACATCATTAGCCGGGCGGTGGTGTGTCTAAGATTTAAGGACCTCCGGCCCGCAGGCAGATGAGGTGGCCTGAAAGGAGTCTTAGGCATCTCGAGGACTGCCATTGAGTTGGGTGCCAAGTGAGGTGGAGGCGAGGTGGAGGTAACAAGAGGTCCTTCAGTCGAGAGGACCAAACAACAAGATGTCATATCATCTCCGAATGGTTACTCTCATTACGGCGACTTTTGTTTCTCCCTTTGTCCTTTTGGCCATTTCTTGTTCTTGTTTGTGGCTTTCTTTTCCTCTCACCCTCTTTGTTGTCTTTGTCTACCTCTCCCTGGCTCCCTCTCCCCTGGAGCCCGCATTAATCAAAGGTCTTTGGGTTAATGTCTTCCAGTTGCCAGCTGACGGGGTGATATCTTTATAAGCACACCGGAGGTGGTGCGAATAGAGCGGGGATTTTAGTTGAATATTATACTGGAAACTGTAATAATAGGTTTCAGGTGGGTTTTGGGGGAAGAAGTCTGGTTTTCATGGGGAGTATGTGATACCTGGTACTCCTGGTATTTAAACTTTATACCTGGTATTTAAATTTTAAAGTCCTTTGAAAATATATAAAAGATACCCGGTACTTCTATAACTTTTAAAACTATAATATCATGTCTTATATGATACCCGGTACTTATCCTTTACTTCTTATAAAGGAGAAATGTACAGAGACACCATATTCATATAATATTCAGTACCCGGTACTTCTTATACTTCAATACACTATAATATTACGAATTATATGATACCCGGTACTCATTTTTATAGAATCTATGGGTTAGAATACCTAGTTCTATAATTTGAAGATAAACTTTATCTGTAAAGTCTTTAAAATATATTTCATATGTGAAATATTCTTTTATAACACTCTTCTAAGATAGATATGCGATACCCAGTACTTCTTACGGAGTTATTTTAACACCCCAATAGTACCAATAATATTGGTAAGAATTATAGGAATTATTTATAATATTGAAAGTAGTAAGATACCAGGTACTTTTTAAGGTCTTTTAATGAAAGATACCTCATCCAGAAAATCATATTTTAAAAGAAGATCAAACTAGGTCCTTTATTGAAAGGAATTACTCAACTCCCATAGAACCCTAATAGATCGAGCTCTCCCTAAAAGATCCTAAAAGTGGATCCTACTGATATACCCCTTGCTGTAACACCCCAAGCCCTGTAGTTGGACCCTACTAAGCGCCCGTTAATGACGCAATTTCCGCAAAACGTAACACCGCAAAAGCTCGAGCCCTTTGACAACCTTCGAGGGTCAGTGGCGATGGCCAACTCGGTGTAGTTTCGTTCTTACGGCTAATTAGCTTAGCGCATTTAAGCGGCCCGTTCATCGCTCATTTCTAAGGCATCCCCCTTAGTCCCATGCCTGGTATCATCTCTCCTTCTGGAGCAACGAGCAGTCAATAAATAAAATGGGGGTTACACCACTGCTTCCTGGAGGAGGAGCAGAAGGAGGAGGATGAGTTCTTCACCGACAAGCCACAACAACAGCTCTCCGGCGTAATCAAGAAGGTTGCCAGTGGGCGTGCCAGTAACCCTTTTATATATTTTTTTTTTTTTTTGGTATTTTTGGCAGACAATTCCGAGCCATTACACTGAGAAATGTGACACGATTTGAATAACATTTAAAATACATATCTTGTTCGGATTGCGATTGGGATTTGGAGTTCCCCCAAGTTGGAGGGGTTGGGGGTTGGGCTTCCTTGATGGATCTTGCCATTTTCCAGGGCCTGTCGTGTCCGTGTCTTAGGCTGTTGTGTTTTTCCTTTTCGTGCTTTGTAGCTTTGTCTAAATTGCGTAAATTATTGGCATATGTTGTCTTCGCAGTCCTGTCGAGGCAATGAAACATTTTTTAACCCTTTCCCGGCCAGTCCCGACCCAGCCCGGCACACACAGACATGGCATTGCTGGCATTGGCAGGAAGGAGGAAGGAGGTAGATGTCGGCCTGGCATTTTCATTCTATTCCGCTGGCCCTTTTCTGCCCCTGTCTGGCTGCCAGTTGCCTGTCATTTATCCCCACTTTGGGTTCAGTTTCGACTTGGACTTGCCATTCCCCATCCAACTTTTCTCTTTTTTGTTTTTTTTTTTTATCATTTATGGCCGTCGTTCTTTGGCTTTTTATGTTCGCTATTTCGCGAAGTAGAACAATAGCCAGAGTCCCGGTACCGAGTCTCCTACTTCATCTTCATGTGCTTTTTGTTACTCCAGACTGTCCTTCACTATCCCCCCCTCTATACCCTGCACTCGTCCAATGGAGTATCCTTTCGGTATCCTTTCGCCCGCGCTACTTTATTGTCTTGCCAAAAGAAATAGACTTTTAATATACTTGGCCATTCAGAGCACAGAGCACCACCAGAGCCCACCAACCAATGCCAACAAAAAGGACTCGCTGCGAGAGTGGCTGCGAGTGTGGCAATATTAGGTGGCAATTCTGCCAGTTCATTGACTTTGCCACAACAATAGTTTGAAGTTTGTCTGCCAAAATATGAAGGAACTTGGACCAGCCTGGAACTTGGACCATTACCCCAGTAGGCATTGACGTTAGAGTCTCAGATTGTAGCCCCGTTTCCCACTCCCAGGCACCAAACTCCTTTTTTTGGACCCAAAACCAATTCAAAATTTTGCAAAAAGTATACCCAGACCCAGATCCATGATAGCCATCCGAGCGAACGAGGATTCCCACTAGACCAGACCCACGAGAACCTCCTGCTCAGGACTCCAAGATGGCCGAGAAGAAACTGAAAGCCAGCCCCAGCACTTCCAGTTCGCGGCGATCCACGAGTCCGAAGTCGGTCACCGCCAGCTCGAGGTCGGCCACCGCCAGCCCGAATCCGGCTGCCCGACAGGACCGACAGGCCCGGCAGGAGCGGCAGGAGCAGAACAATGCCACGTTCGCCCGGCTGTTCGCCACGCTGGAGGGCGAGCAGCGGAAGCTCAAGGAGCTGGAGGCCCGCCGGATGAAGCTCACCGAGGAGATGCGGAAGCTGCGCGCCCTCCTCCTCAAGGAGAACGAGAGGCTGAAGATTGTGGTGGCCCCGCTTGCTAATCCTCCGGTGGTGGCCAGTACTAGTGCCAGTGCCAAGCCAGATGCCCTGAAGAAGCCTCCTGCCACGCCCGGGGTGCCTCAGCCCACGCCCAGTCCAGCGCCCAACCGCACACCCACTCCGAATGTCCCGCCACCCACTCCCAGTCCGGTGATGGCTCCTTCCCCGCCGCCAGTTCTGGCCAGCAACGTCCGGGCGCTGCCCTCGATCCTGAAGAAGACCACCAGCACCGTGACGGCTGTGGTGGAGACTGGAGGCCCCAAGGCGGTGGCCATCGGCTCCAGACCCCGGGCCAGCAGTGCGGGAACTATGCAGAGGAAGGCCAAGACTTCCGGCCGGGGAATGCTGAAGAGGAGGAACAACAAGGTCAAGAACAGGCGGTCGCCACGTAAGTGTGTTGTAGAGCTCTACACAGGAGCCTCTCTAACAGAAGCCCATCCCTTCCAGAAAACTTCGACTCGAAACGCGAAGAACTCATCCCGTTGGACGAGGATGCCTCGGCCATGTCGAGCACCCTGGAGACCCTCGAGAACCGGCGGTCCTACACGAACATCGAAGCTCCCCGCGAGGATCTCGACGAGGTGCTCGTCTCCCTGCCGGCCCTGTTCACCTTCATAGACGCCCAGCTGGAGCAGGAGCCACCACTCTTCGAGGCAGACACCGAGGGTCAGGAGAGTCCGGAGGACCACTACAAGCCGGATGCCAAGTCACTGTTGGAGGAGCTCCTGGGAGAGCAGGAGGCTCCGCCCTCTACGGTGGTGGAGACCCAAGCTCTGAACCTGGTGGAGCTGGCAGGGATATCGATAGAATCGCCAGAGGCGGAGGGCATGTCCATAGAGGCCACTTTGGGGCCAGAGATATCGATAGCCACACAGGAATTGGTGGAACTATCGTTTGAAAGGCCTGCCTCAGTGGACGTGTGGATAGAAGCACCAGAGTCGGCAGGGATATCGATGATAGCAGAGGGCTTGGAGGTTACAGAGGAATCTAAGCAACAAGCCTCCGAAGAGGTCCTCTAGGTTTCAGCTGAGGGCTTTTCTTTGGGTTCCTACACCCGAAATGCGTAGAATTATCGATAGAAGATACTGCAGTGCATGATTTATCGATAGAATCCCCGAAGTAGGTAGAATTATCGCTTACAGCACCTGAATCAGTGAAAATATCGATAGACATGCCGGAGGTTACCAAGTCCTCGGAGGTTACAAAGGAATCTAAAAAGCTGAGGACTTCCTTGGCTTCGTACTTCCGGAATTTGTAGAACTATAAGCGATAGAAGCGACTGATTCTATATCGATAGAATCTTTCGAATTGCTAGAACTATCGCTACAAAGGTTACAAAGGAATCTAATAAGAATTAGGACCTCTAGGCCTCAACTAAGGACTTCCCTTGCTTTCTAGACCTCTCCTTCCTAGGTCTCTAGGTCTGAATTTCCATAAAAATTGAACAAATATGAAAATACACGACCGAACCACTCGCAGTGCTGAGTCCTAATTGGGAGTTGTGTTGTGGAAGCCGCCAGGGCATGTAACTCATTATTTTCTCTAAAAAAAAACAAGTCGAGAAAGGACTCGGTTCCATAAAGTCAAAGAACCCAATTTACTGGCCCAGACCACACAACTGAATCCATCAAAATTCTGGCAAAATATTTACTGGCCCTCCTGGCCATGCTCCTGGAGGTTGGGAGAAGGGGCAGGCTCAACCTTAACATGGCCCGGCTCGTGTCTGTATTTTTTTTCCCAGCCCCTTGTTGTCCTTTATTCAATTTTCTGACCCTTGGAGGCCTTGGAGTTGGGAGTGGGGTAGCGTTACTACTCCCGACATCCATTTCAAAACAAATTAGTTGCCAACTGTCCGAAACAAATGTTGTCTAACGAGCAAAATCGAGTTGTCTCATAAGAATACCCATCAACTACAATGCCATCTATACCATCTCCCGTATATCTGGGATATGTGTCACCCGCTGTCCTGGTGTCCTGCTGTCCTGCTGTCCTGGAGCTCTATTCCACATAAATCTCTTTTTATAAATGTGTATATTTGTTTGTCCAGAAATGATGGGAAAACGAAGCAAAGCTCAGCATTTCAATCACCGACCAGGGCGGAGAATGAGAGAATGTTTGCCAGGATATGATTGGACTCTGGGTCAAGAGGTTACTCTGCCATATTTTCTTGGTCTTGGTCTTGGCATGGGGGGGGGGGTTCCTTCCTTCGCTGGCCTCTCCCTGCACTTGAAGTTGGAGGATGGAGAAAAAATATAAAAACCAAACTTGCAAGTCAAACTGAACTCTAAACTGAAACTCAACTAAGCCAAACCGAACCGAAAAACTAAACAAGTTTCTGGGCTACCTGACCCCCCCACACGAGTACACAAATTACGTATACGACTGGGTGGTTGGGTGGTTGGGTTGGTGGTGCAATTTTCGTTACTGTTGTTGTTTGTTTTCAAGTAGGTCATTAGAGAGGCCTTCCTGCAGTCGGGCAGGCAGTCCACCATCTGCTCCGCCAGCCACTTGAATTATTAAATTCTCCAGCCCCCAGGGGGAGGGCACTGCATATATCCTTATGGCAGTAGTACAATCCAGGACTTACCTAAAAAAAAATAGTAAATAAATATTTATTGTAATTTTTTTTGTTAAAACATTTAAATTATTAGACTTTGACATTCAAGCTTGAATAGATGGGAATATAATGGTATCTGAAAACTGTAGAAACCACTCTCTCTCTCTCTCTGCTGAACAATTCTAGTACTACCCTCCGGCCTGCTAGTCCCATAAAAAGTAATTGGAATTTTCATTTAATATAAAAGCGGAGCGAACACAGCCAGCGGAACACAATCTAACCCACTTCGCAGTTTTGCAATGGTAAAACCAAAAACTATGCATATAAACGGGGCCACTGATGTCCTTACCATCCAACCACCCATCCACCCAAAGGATACAATGTAGCCAGTGGAGCATCCTCTCATATGGATATGTGTAGTATCCCCCATACAGGCTCGGCTCGCTGCTCATAAAACTCACTCAAGTAAAAGTACGAATGGTTTTCGATATGAAATGCATGAAACTGACAGCAAAACATATTGCGCCGCCACTGCCGAAAACCCTCCCCTCCTACCCTCCTGCCACGCCCACACCACCACACTGCCCACTGCTTCCAACTTTTCTCTTTTTTTTTTTATTATTATTTGTCCAAGCCACTACAAAAATAATGTACTATTTATATTTATTTTGGTTTTTTGTCGGAGCTTCGAAACTAAAAGGGTTTCGAGGGCTTTTGTTGGAAGTTTTCAAGAAAAGTTGTGGCGATTTTTAATGAAATATAGATTATATTGGAGATCATTGTGTATCATATTATATATCATTATTTTAAATCATACTATATCATTCTATAGCAGTGCTATCCTATATATCATTGCCATTTTCCATCCTATATCATTATATATATTTTTATATATATATTTATATATATTTATATTTCATTCATTTCCATTTTTTTCACTCATTCTTGTTCATTCTTTATCATTCTTAATCATTCATTTATTCTAAGTATTGAGTCATTTTATATTCTTTATCATTCTATATCATTTAATATCAATCTATACCATACTTCTTCATTATACATCATACTGCATAAAGCATTTCATATAATATTTGTTATATGATATTCATCCTTCATCATTCTATATTATTCTTTATCAATATTTAACTTTTTATATTATTCTACATCATATTTTATCATTTCACATCATTCTGTATAACTCAATATCATTCTAAATCTTTAATTATCATTCAAATTCAATCTTGCTTTATTTCAAGGCATATAATTTTTCATCATTCTGTATCATTCTGTATCATTCTCTATCATTCTTTATCCTTGTATCAATTTTGGTGATTGTAAATAAATAGACATGAAACTAAAGCTTACATAATACTTTATTCTATATCTTTCTTTATGATTCTTTCTCATTATTTACCATTCAATATTCTTCTACATAGTTCCATGTTTCACTCCACATCATTCTTAATTATTCTATATCGTTTTCTATCCTTGAATGAACTCTGAAGGTTATACCTAAAGCATATATCAATTAAAGTTAATATTCTACCTCATTTATCCTCATATATAACTTTATATCATTCTTTATTATTCTATATCATTCTAAATAAATCTTTTTAGTTGTCTGATAATTATATTTCATTCTTTATCATTCTATTTTGAATACTTTTTACTTTTAGAGAATATTTATACCCGGTACTTCTGTTTCTCAAAGATAATTATACTTCTTTAGATACTTTCTTTAATTTTTTTAAAAATCTCCTTGAACTCTGGCTATTACTTCATAAAATGACTTATAATTTCTTCTAAAATTATATCAACTCTATATTTTTTTTCTCTGTGTACTAGGACCGTTGTATCAGTTGGCTGACTGTTGGTTACCACTTGGCCGTTGTTGCTCCTCTTACTCGTCCCGGACCCGCTCCTCGTTCTCGTCCTCGTCCTCGAAGCTCTTCCATCTGTCTGCTCTCGTTAGCTGTTTGCAGCCCCTCCACCCCCTCGGGCATTGTTGTGGGCTATATCCCACCCCCCACTATATACATATATATATATGCATTTGTATACAATCTATATATATATATATATAATATATCTGCAGAGAGAACTCTGCACCTCTCGCCTGTCTATTTATTCAGATATGAAAATGCATATTGTACACTCGACTCAACTCGACTCGACTCACGCCGCTTTATATGGGACATTTCTTTATCATCCGCACCCCTCCCTCCATCTGGATGGCCATTCTGGTTCCTTCTTCTCCATTTTTTTTCCCCCCCTTCTTTAAAAATGTGTAACTCTGTATGCCACATATGTGTGGCAGGATGGATGCAAAAAGGCGAAAAAAGCTACCAAATAAGGGGCAGGAGCAGGAGCTACTCATCGAGGCGTGCGTTTATTGCAATTGTGTTCCAGTTTCTTGCGTTTGAATTGCCGATGATTGCGAATGGAGGTAAAAAATACAAAAAAATTGCATAAAAAAAGCAAACAAAGCAACACCTTAAGGTGACGTTTGTAAAATGAAACCTTTATGAAAGGGTGTTTCATTGTTATTTCCTCCATAAAAGCCATTGGCTTTTAATTACTGCTAGTATCTGACAGTTAAGATGGGAGATATGGCCGGGATTTGTTGTAATTGTAATTGGTACTTGTAGGGTGTTATAGGGGGTATTGTTTATGGAAGGTATTTCAAAGGATCTTTATGAAAGTATGACTCTATGTGTACTTTTTTAGATCCTGTTTTAGATATCATGTGTTCTCAGTACCTTTTATTTTTAAGCTTCTTAAATGTCTTCTAAAATGTATACTTTTTAATCTCATTTGAGAAGTAAGAGATGGACGGGGTACCGGGTATAAATACTATTGATAAACCCGAATTAAACTACCTCTTAAAGTAACCTTCTTTATTTAAAAGATGAAGATATTATATCAAATATTAGTCAATCAGAACATCTTAATTAATAAACTAAGTACTAAGTAGCGTCTATAAATACTATTACCAATAATTAAATACCAAATAAATAAATACCAAAAAATAATCCCCATTGTTTCTAAAGATTAGACCTCCAAGAATCGAGATTTCTACAGTGAATCCAAGCCTCTTACTTACCAAACTTAATTTAAAACCCAAAAGTAAACCAAGTACTTCCAAGAAACTCCTATCTGGATGAGTATTTGCTGAAAGACCCTTATCTTATCCACCCCAAGACCTGGTCCATTAATCCCACCTACAAACGTACCTCCTCTTGTTAAAATAATCCCAGAATATGTCTTTAATCTGTTGACCCGATAATTAAATTCCCAATTTGTGGCAAAAATGTTGTCCAGAAATTCAAGTGCTAATTATGAATGCGAGAGAGTCTGCAGTTGCCAGTTTGATGGGCACTTGATTTAATTACAGGTATTTATTGCAGAGCTATGATACGATATGATATAATAGTTACCTGCTAGAATGATTCGGCTCGTGGGCAAAGGGCTCTGCGTAGATGTTGCGAACGGGGGGCACGCGGCGGGGCAGGGGCGGTGGCACCGGATTGTAGCCATCCATGATGGTATCACAATCGGAGTACTTCATCGATTTCATAGTCATTTTGTGTGTGTGTTCACTGTACCGGCACTATATATATATCGACTCTGCACTCGGGCGTTGCAATGGCAAAGTGTCGTGTTTTATGGATAATATGGATTATTATTTATATTTTTAATTGCCTTCTTTTTTTCAGCACAACTCGACGCTTTTAATTATTATTGTTTATAATAAATCAGTGACAAGTATATTTATTTATTTAGCGACTCATCTGCACCCTGTTCAAGTCGTGGCCAGGGGCAGGACGGCCCGGAGGGGGCCTTGGTGGCATATCGCCACCCACAGCAGGATATTTCTGCCTTCGATCGAATGGAAATCTTGTAAGGAGGAACTCCTCTCCTCTTCCTTGGCTTTGGGATCTCTCTTTTTTTTGTTATCGATTTTTATCGATTATTTATCGGTTTTCGTTGTGTTTTCTACGTAGTCTTCATGGCTTGTTATCGATATATTGGATCTATTTAAAGGAAAGAAGTTTATAAAATTAATGGATGTTGCTTTTTGAAGACAACAACCTTGTGACCTTTCGTTACGCTTTACTTGTATCCTTTTTTTTGGGTTTTTAGTATTTTGTTAGTATTTTATTTCACAGTATTTGGCATCCTTGAACCAAATCCTCCCAATTTCCGTATCCCTAATCCTGATAACTCCAACTGGCCTCTGGTCTGGAACTTGTACATCGATTTGCCCAATTGCTGGCCAAAAAAAAAAAGAAAAATAATTCCTGGCTTTCAAATAACTGAAAACTGGTTTTTCGGCCAGCATGCCAGCTAGCCAGCCAGCCAGCCATGCCCCAAACTGGCCAGGGCAAACAATCAGAATAAGTGTGGATTCCATTTCTGGTATCTGCCAGTTTGTAGTCTCATGTCCGACCAAGCCCATGCCCATCCAATGCCCCAACATATTTGTTACACTCTTGGTCCGGTCTGCGAGGAAAAGCTTCAACTACACTTTTTATCCGATTGGAGGGAGTGTGTACGGTGTGTGTGTTTGTGTGTATCGGCTCTAATCACAAAATCCCACCCATGATGTGAGCAGACAAAATATTCAAAGTTATCGTGTAATATTGGAAAAACACTCAACGGTGAAAGAAAGAAAGAAAGGAGGGGGGCGGATGGGCGCCAATGCCAAACAATTTCGAATGTAATCCGTTATTGTGGTGTAGAGATCGAAATGTATCTGTGGGATACAGTGCAGCACGAGTTGGGTTAATGTGGCATATCTTTGGGATTTTCATCTCAAATTAAATTTATGATATGGCACAAAAATTGAATAACACCAAACCGAACCCATGGTGTTGGGGCATGGGTGCCGGCACGAAGTAAATCAAAATCAATCAAAAGGGTCTGGTATGGTATGGATGGTCTGCTCTGCTCTGCTCTGGTCTGGAGTGATGGTACAATACAGGAGGAGTCGGTAACAGAAATAAATAAGGCTGGATGGGATGGCTGGGTGGCTGGCTATCCAAAGAGCCGGCCAGACACCTCAAATGAACCGCAACGGCAACTGCAATTCACAATCAGATGCAGATACAAGTGCAAGAAACTGAAAAAAAATACTACAAAAATTAAAAAAGCCAAGAAATAAAAATACCTTAAAATACCTACTTCCCAGACATTTTCATACATATTTCAAAACAAAAACTAACCTCAAAAAAAGATTATTTTTTGAAATGTTTGACTTTCTAACCAAAATTTCTTCAAGTGGCCAACTTTAGAGGCAAACAGTTGCAGATACCAAAGCGTCTCGACCACAAAATGGTCAATTCCTTGCTGCATTTGCATATCGATGAATAGTTCGATACACAGATACTCAGATAGATGCTTAGATACATAGATACACTGATACAATGGCCAATGTATCTATCCAGGCAAAATTCCCATTAATCAAATATTGGCCGCTGCCGCTGCCACTGCTGCTTGATTTTCGGTAGGCGTTTTAGCCCCGGCCAATGACCAGTGGGCGTGGCACATTAATTAACACAACCAACGCAATGAACTAGCACATTCCGTGCCAGCGAAGCGCAAAACTCCAGCAAGGAGATCCGGCATTCGCATCATTCGTCATTGGAAGCTAATGAAATATTTTCAATCATAAACGAAAATAATTTCACGTTCATTAAGGGGGCCACAACAAAGAACTTCGAGATAACAAAAAAATGGACAAACAATATCCCCCCAACCGAATCGAATAATCGAATGTAATCGAATAATTGCTGGCTGACAACAAAAGGCAGAAACATGGGGCGGAAAAGAGCCGAAAAGTGTTGAAATGAAATCATTTTCGATGACAGATGGCAGATACACAAGTTTTGGATAAATAAAACGATGCTTATTTAAGACTACAATCGATAAATATCGATAGTTTATAAGAAAGTTTAAAAAGCCCATCAAAAACAAATTCCCAAAGCCCCAAATAGTATCATTTTTTGATGACAGATGGCAGACATTCCCTTTTTAAATAAATAAAATGATTAAAATCCATAACTACAACCGATAACTACCGATAAGTTAAAAAATAACACCAATGAAAATTTCCCAAAGCTACAAAACGAATTTTTTCAATGAAAGATATCTGAAATACCATTTAAAATAAACAAAATGGATTACAATCCCAGACTTTAATCGATAACTATCGATAAGATGAACAAAGAACACCAAAAACAAATTCCCAAAGCCCCTACTATCTGGACATCATCTCCGAAAAATGTTCATATATGTTTTTCTGGAAAATCCCGAAACATTCCTATGATTGATCCCGCTGGCGTGGCCGGCTGCCCGCCTCTCCCTCCCTATGGTATGCTCCTATGGATGAGTTCTCGGAAATCTTTCTCTATTTTTTCCCTGCTGCTGCCCCAAAACGCATCGCTTCGATGCTACCAAATCTACTATACTGGCTGGCAGCTCAAGATTTACTGGCCCCTGGCACGAAACATAGCCCGCCCTCCGCCTCTATCCCGAGTGTTGCTCCTCTCCAGAAATCCGACAATCCAGCCATCCAGCCATCCGACCATCTTCCAGCTGAGCTTGTCTGGCAGCGCATTAATCTCCGAGGCGGCTACCAAGTTCGCTGCACTCCGCGAGCGGCCTACGCGAAAAATGCAGCGCGAAAAAGGGGCAGCCACAGAGGAGGAGGGCGACAGATGGGCGGAGGGGCTAGTGTTACATCTAAGAGGGTCTTACACTTGAAGAAAAATTTGTGGAAAGTATTTGAGATTTTATAATAGGGTTGTGGGGACTAGAATTTTGGTTCTGAAAGTCTGTCACAAAGCCCTCCCTCCTCGTATACCTATTTTCATCCAAAACTTTTCATTAAACCCCTCTTTTTTTCTCAGTGTTGGTTATTTTTTTTGAGAGGAGCGGCTATGCTTGTAGCATGCACTGCTCCTTAAAGATTTTTTTTTATCGTTTTTTTAGTGCAAACCCCGCCCCACCGCCCGCGCCACCTCCACGCCCCCTCCTGCTGGCCCGTCCCTTTCCCGAAAATGCTACCAAACGAGTTCGCAGCAAGTTGCTGTCGAATCCAACAACAACAACAAAAAATTGCAAAAAACAACGACAAGTTTCCAGGTTTTCGTTAAAAAAAAAATACAAGAAATATAAAAAAACAGACCAAGACCGAGGCTGGAACTGGGACTGGGACTTTAAGCCAAGACTGCGACTTGGACTTGCAACGAAACGAAACGGACCATTGAGCATTGGGGATTGTGTGTGGATTGGGCAGAACTGGTTTTCGTCACAAAACTCAAAAAAACTAAAACGAAAAAAAAGAATCAGAAACCACCAAACCTGCCTCCATCCCTCCACTTCTTTTTTCTTTCAACTTGAGTTGAAATGTCAACGAGTAAGTGTAATTAAAATTGATTTTATTTTTTAACGAACATTGAACATGTTGCTTTTGAGACAATTAAATGGCGTTGTATTTGAATTCCCCACTAGATTGGTTATAGAATGGGAGCTATAGTGGATATGGCTGTTTAGGAGTGTCGGTTCTCTCATTGTTTAGTTTTTATTATGAATATAAAGCTGTATACCAAGTTTCAGATCAATATCATGAACATAAGTAGAGTTATGCATAGGACATGGTTAGATATATGAGATCTATATGGGGAATAGCTTGCATTCTTGCTTTTTATGCATTTTATAATAAATATAAAGCTGTATACCAAGTTTCAGATCAATATCTACTATATAAGTAGAGTTATGCATAGAACATATCATGATACTAGCTATGCAACCATCCTATTCCTCTTAAAAGGTATAAATCAACAACAAGCACTATTTTAAAAGCCTTTAAGAAGTTTCAGGCTTCTACCTCTAAAAACAGCAGAGTTATCATAGGTTATTTTAAGATATATGGGATCTATATAGGAAATAGCTATCGGATAGATATAACATTTGCTTTATATAGTTTTTATAATAAATATAATGCTATATACCAAAATTCAGATCAATAGCTTTAACCCTTGTAGAGTTATGGTTAAGAGATGTTTAACTATATGGGATCTTTATAGGATATATCAACCTAATCGTGTTGGTTCTTTCTTTCTACATTTGTTAACAAAATTAAGCCTATATACCAAAATTCAGACCAATAGCTTCCACAAAAGTAGAATTATGGATAAGACATGTTTATATATATGGGATCTGTATGGGATATATCAACCTAATCGTTTTGGTTCTTTCTTTCTATGGATTTTAAAAAAAATTTTAAGCCTGCATACCAAAAGTCAGAGCAATAGCTCCAACCCTTGTCGAGTTATGCCTGGGCCACATCATGTTTATGACTCCAACCTCCAGCTCGAGTTGAAATGTCATCGCCAAGTGTAATTAAAATTGATTTTATTTCTTTACGAACATTGAACATAAAACAATTAAATGGCGTCGCCTTCGAACTCTTCTCCCTCCCAGACTATTTATAGAATAATGGGGTACATGGGGGATAGCTGGGGGAAAGAAAAGTTGTGTTGGTTTTAAACATTTGCCACAAATGTCAAAAATAATCATGATGGCCAACACGGCATTCCGTTTGACATCCATTCACAGTCCCCCCCTCCCCCTCTATTCGAGAGGCAAGGGTTGCCCAACAACATTTTTATGATCGCTGCTCCAGAATCCAGAATCCAGATCCGAAATCCAAAAATGTTTCCAGTTTTTACGAGTGGGAAGTGCGTGCCACAAAGAACACAAGGCAGAGGGGCATGGGGCAGAGGGGCAGGAGAGGGCATGGGCCCATGGGCCAGTTCATATAAAATATGCTTTTCCAATTAGCGTTTATTTGGTTTTTCATTCTCTGTTTTATGTTTGTTCAGATAAACAACCAAAAGAAACCCAAACACAACCAAACAACACACACAGCTACAAGCCCCAGAATAATTAAGGCGGGCACTCGGGTGTAGAAAACAGGGGGGAGGTGCCACAAAAAAAAAAACAAGAAAGGAAAGCTAACTTCGGGCAGAGCCGAAGTTTATATACCCTTGCAGTTAAAACCGGATATATATCGCAAACATCGGATATAGTTGGCCGATCCTTATGGCAATAGGAATATGTAATCCAATTTTTTACATTACAAAATCTAAAAAAAGTCCCTAACTTCTATCTTCAAAAATACGAAAGTTGATATTTCTACCAAGTACCATTTCCGATCGTTCAGTTGTATGGCAGCTATAGGATATAGTCGGCCGATCCTTACGAAATTTGGCATGTCGTATTATTTTGCCAAAAATAGCTCTCACCTAAAATTTGAACTCTCTAACTTTAAAAACACCAAAGTTATACCATTTCCGATCAATCAGTTATATGGCAGCTATAGGATATAGTCGGCCGATCCGGGCCGTTCCGACTTATATACTGCGTGCAAAGGAAAGAAGGGTGTGTGCAAAGTTTCAAGACGATAGCTTTAAAACTGAGAGACTAGTTCGCGTAGAAACAGACAGACGGACAGACAGACGGACAGACAGACGGACAGACGGACAGACGGACATGCTCATATCAACTCAGGAGGTGATCCTGATCAAGAATATATATACTTTATAGGGTCGGAGATGTCTCCTTCACTGCGTTGCACACTTTTGACCAAAATTATAATACCCTCTGCAAGGGTATAAAAAGGGGGGGCGGCACAATAGCTGGGGTAAGACTGCTCGTCGAGACCACTTCGATTTTTGGGGCCAAAGCTAATTGGCCAAAAGCCATCGGTGGCGAGTGTCAAACAGATCATGAGCCATCAAAACAGCTGCCCCGAATTCTTCCCACATTTTCTTCACATTTTTCCAAGAAGAACCAGCGAAAGCTCTTGTCACGATCGTTCGCCTTATGGTTTATGGAATTGGAGATCAATCCATTGGATTTCCTTCATTTCCCAAAAAGAAATCCGAAGAGATACGAGAAGCACTTGAAACGATCAGAGTTCAGAGATGCCAAAAGTGCCGAGAGACATTTTATTCTGATGGCTCGGTCATTGGAAATGATTAATTTTATGCAATTGTTTGATCTTTTTGGGAAGGGGGCTATGAGAGGGGCTCTCGAGAAGTTTAAGACTTTTAGAGAAGGGTTATCATCAGTTATGGTTAGTTATAGGGGCTGTGTACAGCTTTAATCTTCAGGATGGCTTTCTTTTTTGCTTTATATAGTTTTTATAATAAATATATAGGTCTATACCAAAATTCAGCTCAGAACCTCCATCGCCAACAGAGTTATGGATAGGACACGTCAGGTTTATGGCTCTAAAAACCAACTTGTTATATTTATAAGCCATATATATTCTAAAACCAATCACCATCAACAAAAGAAGGCCTCTCAAGAAGTTTCAGGCCTTTACTTCCACAAACACCCCAGTTATCATGAGTTTTTATTAGATCTAAGGGATCTACATAGGTTATAGCTAACCGATAGCTTTCATTCTTGCTTTATACACTTTTTATATTAAATATAAGAGTGTATCCCAAATTTCAGCTTAGAACCTCCAACACTAACAGAGTTACAGATAGAACATATCATGTTTTTCATCTCCAAACATCAACCTCTTCCTTTTACAAACTTTACAAAACCATAAACCCCCCATCCCTGAGCTGATAATTTTTTGTGGGCTATTAAAAGTTATTTAGAGATGCCTTGAAGGAGTACCCCAGCTTCGGCGATCCTCAATGGAAATGACGCACATGATCGCCCAGAAAGTTGAGGTGCCTCCAGCCCCAACTCCTTCTGCTCCTCCTACCCCTCAGATACCCTTGAAACTCCCCCTGTTCTGGAGGCAGTCTCACATAAATTAACGCCCCTGTCATAAGTGTGTGTGTGTGTGTTTGTGTTCAAGGTCTGGTCTCCGTCTCCGTCTCCTTTCGGATCGTGGGGCTATAATATGCATATGCATATAGTATTCTGTAAACCGCACGCACGCGTCCCAGCGACCTCAGCAGTGGTGAGTCTGCCTTTTCCCCCCTTTTTTCCGATTTTGTGTTTTTGTTTAAATATTTTGCGTGCCTCGAGATGTTGCAACAACAATTGCAGCAGGGAGTCGAGGCATTTATTTGTCTTGAAAGTTTTATTGCTTTTAGATTTATGGGCTGTGTGGCATGGTCCTGTTCTGATGATCATGTCAGAGAGGGCGAGTGTTCACACCTACGTTATTAAGAGACAGAATATACTGTATCTGTATCTGTATCTGTTGGATCGATTATGAAGTAGAGTTCTTGGAAGGTCCTTGGAAGAAAGCATCAAATGGAAAAAGCTTTTTTTTTCGTTTTATTACAAAAAATCTTAATAACAAAGAGAGAAAAGTGCACACACATAAGCTGGCATAGACATCATAAAAAAGTTAAGCTCCAGATACAAAGATACTGAGACACAAAGATACAAAGATACACACAAACACACATACAGGACAGAGACAGCTCACACAACAAAAGAGCAATTTGTTATTTAATGAAACTGAAAATGAAATAAACTCGCAAGGCAAAAAGCCAGAGCCATGCACAGCAGAATGTATCTGTAAGATGAAAGCATTAACGCACAGAATGCTAATATCTTATGCACACACACACACACACGTAGATACTTTGGGGCGCTTCTGGGGAATTACAGCGGCCTATGAACCGAAACCGAAGCCGAAGCCGAAACTCCATCCCAAATGCTGGTCTCGAATCTGTCGTGTCTTTGATTATTATCTCGCGGATACACGCTCGTAAAATCCAGCTCACACACACACAGAGAGATACAAAATGTATCTGTAGGAGAAAAAACCGAAAACAAAGTTAAGCTACGAGAGTAGGGAGGGAGGGAGGGAGGGAGGGATAAGTGAAAAATGTTGTTTAATACTTTTCTTTTTTTTTTGTCATTTTTTTTTTTTTTTTATGTTCGGTGGTTACCTTTCTTATAGAGGTTATATATTCCCAGACAATTAAGTACTAGATACTCAAGTATCTCACAATTGCAAGTCTCGGGCCATGCTGATGTTGTAACTCAACGCATCTATCAATGATTCCCATCGATTTCGAGCTAATTTCCACTTCCTCCTTGGCTGTCACTGGCTCCCACTCCTCACCGACTGACTGACTGACTGACTGACAGCTTGTTAAGGAAAGAGTTGGGTCTCGAATACCCCATCTGCCCCATCGGCCGATCTGCCCACACGAGGCCAAGCCCCGAGTGATGATGATCGCTGGAACCCTTTTCTTTTGTTTCCCAAAAACCTCCACCCACACACTGAGTCTGCACTGAGAGAAAGGTAGACTAGAGTCTGATAGTTTCACGGTCGCCATAAACTTGAAGTTTCTCTCACTGCAGGCAGTTAACATTTATTTGTCGCTTCAGCGGGCACAGAAATTGGATGAATTCGATGTCTCTCGAAGACTGTTAGGGGTCTTTAATTCCAAAAGTGTTGCGCTTCAGTGGTCTCTCTTCCTCCAGCCTGTATAACTGGCCTCCAGAAAATCTTAATCGCGATCTGTGTATCTGTATCTGCATATCCATCGACAACCGCCGCCTGCAAAACATTTTACACTCAATAAAGGCGTCAAGAGGGCCATAATAATTATCGCAGACACCCCAAAAGAGTCCAAGCCATAACTGAGACTCGGCTAATGAAAAAGTATCTTCGTAGCAGGTGCCGGGTGTGGCAATTAGCCGGCCAATGCACTCTAAGATGGCATGAATGAACTGATGCCGATGCCGCTGCAGTTGGCCAGAAGAACTCACAACTTTGGCTGACAAGCGGGAGACAAACGTGCAACAATAATTGGCACACGGCCAGATATTCCAAGTCCCATTGATGAAAACCAGGCACATGCAGATGGCACACACTATCTGCCAGATACACAATCCTCAAACTCAAACTCATTCGCGTTTAATTTTAGATTCTTGAATTTCCGCCGCATCCAGTGAGTTCGTTTTTTTTAATGACCCTCTTCTTCTTGCCTCTCATGCCGAGAGTATCTGAGAAATTTTTACAAAATAGAAATGCGAGCATCAGATATTTTGTCGACTTCCGCTCGTAATCACCAATTAGTAATGCCACACTGACAAATGCGCCGAAAAAGTCCTCTCGGTCTGATGTATTATTTCTAATAAATTGCCGCCCGGCCCGAATGGCCTAAAAACTTGGGTCACACTTTCGTCATTAGTCAGTCGAACGGACCAGAGATACTAAATTCAAATGAAATGTCAAGATACTCCTCCACCTCCTCCTACAGATAGCACTTTGCGGATTGTCAAATCGAAGTATAGCCATTCCCTGGGGACCAATTCACTCGCTACGGTCATAAAAATGTATCTGTGTATCTGTGTATCTGAAGAATTAAGATGTTTATGCGTGAAAGATATAAGAATATTGACTTTTAATATTGTTGACTTTTAAGACTTGAATTCTATTCCCGATTTCCCAGCCACGCATAAACATTCGATTGCAAAACTTTGGCCATTTTCGCTCCATTTGGTCGCCTCCTTTCGGGGTTTCGCACTCCACTTGCTCCGCCCCACCAGCTGACCAATCAATAGATGTTGTTCTCCCTTTAAAGGAGGGGGGGTTCTCACACAAAAATAGGAAAAAGAAAAAAGATCAAAGACGAAGAACGCCTGGGAACTGAGCTCAAGTGTGCCGAAGGAAGGGGGGAGGCCGCTCTCGTCGCTTTGATTTCTCGAGTGGATGAGAGGATGAGGATGAGATACTGGGTGGGTGTTGTAGTACCGCCCCTCCCCCCCTCTCTTGGCACCCAAATTGGCCACCATGGCTGACATTTCATTGGGTTTTTAAATGCGCGGCGTTCTAGTTTCACTTTCGCCGATTAACCCACGCACTTTTCGGCCCGTTTGTTGTTGCGGCTTGTTGGGATTATTCTTCTTCGAAAACTAACCAGCCACACCGCTTTATAAATTAATGAATTGTCGGGATGGTTCGAAGAAAAGTTTCGATTTTGTCGAAAAGTGTGTTGCGGTCTCGAATAATGCCACAAAAAAGAGATAGAGATTCAAATGGAAAGACAGAGGCAATTCGGTTTTCGGTTTTCGGGTTTTCTGGTTTTCGGTTTTCTGGCTTTTTGGCAACAAAAACTAAACACAACACACTGATATCCAAACACTCAATGGAAATTAAAGCAATTTCCTGTAGCTATCTTGAGATGCCAAATTAAAATACAAGCAGATACTCTATTTGCAAGCTGCCATTCGGGGTAATCCAACAGATACACAGATACACACAGCTACATAGATACACGCACTGTCAGTAGCTGTAGCTGTATCTGCTAGGACCGCCATTCATAGATATTTAATTAGCAGAGTGCCGGGTGTTAGAGGGGGACGGACAAGGCGGCAAATGCCTGGGAGCGAGCAGGACAGCTGGCTTGTAAATTGGCTATAATCTTAAACCGAATCTGGGGCACTGAGAGAAAATGGTGGGGAAAGTATTAAAGGGTATGGGTTTATGGCTAAAGGAGGGAAGAGCTCTGGTGGGTGTTTGTTTTGAGAAGCAAGGCTGTAGGATACCTGGTACTTATATATCTTATAGATATTCTTTAAATGTATCTCATAGATATGTTGTTATGGAGCTTCCTTTCCACTTTTCCTTCTATTCTAATACCCTTCCTTCTCTTATAAAGACCTTCCCCAAGAAAATAGCTTCAAAAAATAGGACTGCGATACCCGGTACTAGTTCTTATAGACAAAGCTAGCTTATAGCCTTACAGATAAGCTTTTAGATATAGCCTTAGTACCTTTTCAATTTAATAAATATAATGGATGCTATTACGATTCTTATAGATACTATAGGAAACCCGATACTTTTTCCTATAGTTATTCTTTAGTTATATTATATATAGATATTCTATAATATTATGGGTATTATTATGCTTCTTATACAGACTTTGCAAAGAAAAGTGCTTCAAAAACAAGGTACTAACTCGGTACTATCTCTTATTGTTATTCTACAAAAGTTATTCCAGTTATTCCTATAGTTATTTTTTAAAACCTAAAGAAATAGAATAATTTTTTTTTATTCTTAAAGTCTTCTTACTTTGTATCTTTGAAGGATTCTCTATATTATATATATATTTGTCATATACCAGTACCATTTCTTATAGTTCTTCTGAGGAAGGGAAGTAGTGCTATCTAGCCCAAGACTATAGGCTACATGATACCCAGTATGCACTATCCTTATATACCCTTTACCACACCCTTTAGTAACTCCCCCATCTAGACACCTTTCTTCCTTGAATCTCTTCAGAAAAACAAACCAATCTCCCTCTTTTTCAAACCTCTCTCATAAAAATATTCTCCTTAAAGAAAAGTCCTCAATATTTCTCTCAGTGCACACTTGCAGCACTCTGCAGAAGCTGAAGCCGAACAGTGTCATCCGCAAAACCGAAAAACGTCAAGAGACGGCAGCGACAACAAAGTAAATGAAGATGAGCACTTCCTGCAACAAAAGGCGGCAAGACGGTGGAGGGGTGCTGCTTGCCTATCAAGAGGGGAGCGGGGGGGAGGCAAGAGACCGAGGCTGGGGCACACACGAAACATTTTTAATCGAGTGCAACGCCATGAATGAGCAGAAGTTGAATCGGAATCAGAATCAGAATCCGAAGAGGCGGCCCGGACCGGCCCGGCCCGGCCTGGCAGCCAGTGTGCTGCTTCACCCATTTGTTTGTTTAAACTCTCAGATACAAAGATACATACATACAGATACAGATATACACACACACACTGCGGCAGATACATTCGCGGTTTTGTATCTTTTATACGAATGAGTTAAATGCTATGCTCGAGTTGAGTGAGTGATGCATCCCAGGGCGCATCCGTAAGATAAACAGGCGCAGCACGCAACGTTTAACTTTTCATTTGCAGCCAGCATATGTATCTTTGTATCTTTAACTGTGCGTATGCAGTGCGGTCTCTTCACAGGCAAAGGTCACGGACATGCTCCGTTGCACATCCGTATGCTAGCCCGTGCCGGCGAAAAAAAAAATTAAAGAAATCATTAAAAATATTTAAGGAATGCCACCACCATGGAGATATAATATTATTTTGGAAAAGGGTCGAAAACTTTTGTGGGCCGAAAGTTTTGTATCTTTTCGATTGAGATTCGGGATTCGAATTCGGGCCAAGTCAAGATAAATGAAAGCTGAAGGCTGTGGAGAAGAACCCTTCCCAATTTCCAAATGATTTAACTTTGAAGACTCCCTCGCCAGCCACTTGGAATGAATGTGCGTCTGATGTGGCAGCATCTACGCCACTACTTATCCCATCAAAGCGATTTGGATTTGGATTCCATCTTTAGTTTAGTTCTCCTCCTCTTCAGAGCTTCTCCTCGGAGCTTCTCCTCAATTCGGGCACTAAGCTCTGAGCTTGCAATTGAAGCCAATTGAAGCTAATCATTGGCTATTTAAATACGGGGACAACAAAGCACTGAACCCAAAGTCTAGACACGGATAGATCCCGCCATAGATACATAGATACTCAGATACAGATACAAAATAAACTTCAATCTGTACAGAGGCCAGGCATGGGGGCTATCCAGCACAACAACTCTACATAACTGACATCGAAACCACCACAAAAAATAGAGTATCATTGTCATATGATGGTGTGGTTGATGCGGAAGTACTGCCAGTGATTGTCTTTTTGTGGAAGATACTTTGGAGCTAGAACTAGACTGTGGAGTACCTGGTACTAATCAAGATACTTTAGCTACTATAATATACTATTAGTATCTAAAGTAAGGTAGGACATATTTTTAAATATTTATTGCAGGTACACTAGCTCTCTTATATTATTATTATCTCTCTATTAGACACTAGCTCTATTATTATTAGACGGAAACGATTTTTTTGAGAAAGAAAGACACGGTGTATAGTTTAGGGCCTCTCTAGGGTATCTTCTTCTAGAATAGCTTTGAAACTAAGAGGGTTATTGGGCTTGAAACACACAGACAAACCGACTAGCGGACAGACGGACCCACGGACAGCGTTCTACTGACCCCACTGCCAATTCCCAAGCCAAACTCAAGGCCTTTGACGAATCCACCACCCTTTAGAAACCCCCTTACAACATCAATATCTCACTTATTGGCACAAAAACCCCAAAATATGCATCCTGCTGGAAATACCCGTCTTGAATGTTATTCTCATAACTGCAAGCTGGCTATATTGGAGGCATGGCATTCTGCTGGCAGCTGGAAACCTCGAAACTTTCTGGCAGCGGGGCTTTTATGAAATATTGTATGGCTGGAAATCTCAAGGCAAGTGCATTCCACAGAGTCAGAGAGGGTGGAGGCTAAACAGCCAAAATGTAGAGAGATGTACAGATGACCTCGTTTTTTCCCCAGTCTAAGGCATGGTTGGTGCCATAACTACTGACGGCATTAAATTATATTTTATGTGCAAATTATTTAAGTCGCATCCTATATCCTATATCTAGAGTCGAAGGAGAGAGAGAGCTCATTATTTGAGCAACTGGCGCCCGGGCTTTTGGCTGATGGCCATGGCAAACAAAGCCATTAACTGGGCGGAAAATAGGAGAGGGGAGGGGCTAGTCGATTTGCGATTTGGGAATTGACTCTTTAGCTCCTCCTGCAAGTGCAGTGATGCGTTGCATTTCTTTCTCTCTCTCTCTTCCATCAGCCATCTCTATCTATAATTTTTTTTTTGTTTTTCATTCGAAAAGTTTTCAATTGCTCTGGCGTCACTTTTTGATTGCTTTGATGTGTTTTTCTCGCACATTTCCTCAGAGCTTCAGAGTCTCACAGTCTCTCACTGCCTCAGAGCCTCAATTCATGACAAAAGTTTTTCGGGAGAGACTCTGGCATTGGTAGCCAAGCAAAGTTTTGGTTCGCGTGGCAGACAAAAGCTGAGAACTTTCGCTTTGATTTTCAAATATCCTTTCCCCCCAAATGCAGGTTTTTTTTTTGCGGCGCCTGCTGTCCGTCGTCCTGTGCCATATCCTTGGCCTGACACAAAAATGAAAGTTTAATGCGTTTGCCAAATACATACTGCCATCTATTTTGTGCGTCTGTGCGGAAATTGCATTTTTTGGGTGATAAAGTTTCAAATACTAGACTAGTATCTCTTCCTAAAGGTCTAATCCCTGCCTCCATTTGCATAGAAACTCTATTAATTTTAATCAATTTCGTTTAGTTTTTAATTGAACTTTTAATCCACAAATTGGAATATCCCTCCCTCCTGGCAGCCTTGTTTACATTATTTGAAATGTTTGGGAGGGTAAGCCCTAGGGCCCTAATGCTGCCTATTTGTTGCCTGTCAAATAACAACAAGACGCATCAAATTTATCGCGACAAAGGTGGTGTCCTGTATCCTGTATGCCAGCTGCCTCTGCCCTCTTTCTAAACAACCCCCGACGAGGCTATTGACGAGAACTATTGTCACAGTCTGGGGTATGTATCTGGGCATCTCTCAGGTACAGATTCTAACCGCAAACATACAGACCCGAAAAAAAAACCTCGACCCGACACAAACCATTCCAAATGATATTTTGACACGCAGCCCAACTAAAACTTGCAATTAACCAAAGCCCCAAAGCCCAAAACCCGAGTGTTCAATTGTGGGTTAATGGCACTTTAAACTGCGCTCCGAAAAACCGCACAGGAAGTGCCCAGTATCCAGCAGATACATTCTCTGATTCTGTTTTGGCACGCCATAGTGCAATCTATAGATCTTGTGTATCTTCGAGATACATTTTTTTTCTTTTTTGGGAGAATGGTGCGAAGGCGTGGTGAGAAGGCGTGGCACTCTATAAATCATAAACGAACGTAAGGCAAGCTTTAAATGCAAGCTTAAGTTAGTCACAGTGCAATTATGGCGACCGTGACTCAACCAAAAGAGGAGGAGGAGGAGGAGGAAGGCTCTGGTGGAGAATACAAAAGCCTCGACTGATTTTTATCAACTAACCAAGCGTAACGCAGACAAACACTTCCTAAATCACTCGAGTGCCTCCTCACTGCCTCGTTCCTGTCTTCTATATATTTTTTTTTTTTGGAAGAACAACCCCCAGAAGGCTCCTCTTCCTGTGCCACATAAAACATAAATTATTTAATTCGGTTCTGCGGGAAGGGGAACGAACCAACGACCGACCGACTCTGCCTTCGCTTATCGGAATTCTCGATGGCGACGGCGCTTAGAATTCGAAAATTATGAAACACTTTGGTGTACGGGGCGCCCTTATAGACAGATATATGTGTATGGCTTTCGCTTCTGCCCTCTTCATTAATTTCTTTATATTTGTGGTCTTTTGTGGGGCTTTCTTTCTACTAAAGAGGGGGCTTCTTTCAAAGGAGTTATTTTTTTTTTTGGCAAATTTTTAAAAAGGCAAGGTCTTGGAAGGGAGATGATCTTGAAGAGATTATAGGGAACTACTAGCTATAGGTTCTATAGGTGGTTTCATTGTGAAAATGTCTTGAAATATTTTAAGAAAAGAATATCTTAATAAGAAGATGCTTTCGAGTAGTTATAGAATATGATTGTACCAGGCCCAGGTACTACAAGACTATCTATTTAGACCTTATCCGTGTGTCCGCATGTCCTTTAGTCCCTTCCTCTCTTACCAAACTACTCTCTCTTAAGAATCCCTACCTTAATAAACCTCATAGACCCTCCACTTCGACCTTTAGTTTCCAGCTTCAATTTCAGTTCATCTTCATTTTGGATTTGTAACCTCCCCCCCCTTTAATATTTTTTTTTGTGTTGGCAGCCCCCTTAAGCCCCTCGCACAATTCAATCAAACTTTGGGGGCCCAAACTTTATGACACCCCGAACTTTTTCGGCGAAATGGAGGAGGAAATGGAAAAAAGTCGCGGGAAGGCTAACCAGGAGCGACCAGGAACCACCAGAAAGTCAAACGTTTTGCATAGGAAATGGGCAAAAGTCAAAGGCAAGAGAAAGAGACAGAGCCAAAGAGCCAAGGAGCCGGAGAAAGAGACCGGTAGATGGTAGGTGGCAGCGACAGGAATAATAAATATTCAGTTTAAGTAAATGGGCTTTTATCGCGCATCTCTGGGGTGCCATAATTTGCCATTTTTGCCAGCCTGTCTGCGTTCTATTTTCTTTCCTATCCAGTTTGCTTTCTTACTTTTTTTTTCTACCATTTTCTTTTTCTTTTCTTTTTTATTTTTTTTGGTGGAAAGGAGCAGCCAACTGCCTGTAATTGATTCAACAAAACGGCGCAAAGGTGCAAAAGGGAAACAAAATGCGAAAACTTGGCGACGAGGCAGCAACAATTATACGCATAATATATTTTCAGCCATAAATATGCAATGCGTGTGTATGGTAGAGAGTGTGTGCCAAAGGGGGGGGTGCCTGTGAAAAAAAAATAAAAAAATTATCCAAACCAAAGTCACGCTCAGAGCTGCCAACAAAAAAACAAAAAATAACCTGAAAGAGCGTTGCCCATAAAATGTGAAAAATTCGTCCAGGCATCTTTTGTTTTTCAGGCTTCTTTGGGGCATGGGGCAGGAGCGATGGCAGGCAAATCACTTCAGCAAAGGAGCAGCAACAATTTAGCTCATTTATTTTTATACATTTTAAGAAACAATAAACCAACGGCCCATAAAACACAAGCCACCAAATGAAAATGATTTAAGGGCCGCGAGAATTATTTCCCTGAAAAAGTTCAACAAAATAATTGCAACGTTTTGTTGGATTTCGTTTTTCCTCCTCTGGTGATTTATGATATGGCCAGTGTTGTTAAAGTGTCTTGCAGGCAATGATAGTAGTTTTTTAACACTGTCTTTTGTTTATAAAGTTGGTTTCTTACAATTTTCTTAAGGACTTTGTGAATTTTTTTATTATAGGCTTGATTTTAAGCAGTGTTCTTAAAGGTTTTCAATGAATAATGGTATTTTAAGAGACTTTTCAACACTGTTTTTTATAAAAGAGCTTGTTTTTGAAAGAGAAACCACAATTAGTCTATTAGTTGTCCTTTTAAGCAGTTTCTCTTTAATTTTTAATAGCCTTACTTTAAACTTAAGCTTAATTAGTGTTTTTTAATGATTTTCCATGCCTTATTAGCTTTTGAAGGACTTATCAACACTGTTTCTTTAATAAAAAACCTATTTTTTAAAACAGCCAAACAAAGAAAAGACAACAAGTTTGTCTTTTAAGCAGTTTAGAAGTTTATACTTAAACTTAGTCAGTGTTACTTAAGCTTCTACAATTCCCTTAGTTCGCTTAATGCCCTTACCAACACTGTCTTTTGCTTAAAACTCTTTCATTTCAAACAATAACCACTAAAAGTATTTAAAACAAAGCTCTTTTTATGTTTAGTTGCCTTTCTAGACCTTCTCCGACTAATTTTTGTAGCAGCATTATCCAAAGCCTAATCCCAACCAGTGTTGCACAACGCTCTGGCATGCCTAGCTGGCTTTTTTGGGATTAGAATTGAATTAATCCTGCTCTGCCATCCAATTAGCTGGCTCTGCTTTTGTTTCTTGTTTGTTTTCTAATTTTTTTTAAGCAGACACGCCCGACTAAGATGCAGCATTAGTGAAGTTTGGCAACCCTGGTGTGTGTGTTTTCCCCAAGTTTTCCGCTTGGGAAAAATGCATCGCTGTCATTTAATGAGTTTCCAGAGCAAAAGCTTTTCCCTGTCAGGCCGAAAACAAGGAATCCTTAAAGTCCTTTCCAGTCGAGGATATAAATACGTGTATATTTATTTTAGCGAAAGGATGCTGGTGGGCTGATGGGCTGGTGGGCTGGTTGGGTTTGGAAATTTAATTATTCCCCTCCCCTTACCCCTACTCCATCTATCGTTGCAGGCAAGGCTCGACACAAGTCTTGCACGTGTGGCTGCCACAGCCACTTGACTCCTGGAGTGGCACTTTCGACTCGACTCTTAAATGCTAAACACGCCTTCGTCTCGGCTGGAAAATTAGCCTTCTTCGAGAAAAACGTCAACAGGTTTTTGGTTTTTTTTTCCAAGCTAACTTTCAATTGCACTTCACAGCTTCAGTTGATATTATTACTTTGATTTGATTACATTCTGATTCGATTGGAGTTAGAGCTGATTGCATTTAGGATTTCCTTTAATTGCTCTCCGTGAAAAGCAATTTCGGATGCCCAAAAAGATTTACGATTGCCCTCCAAACACCCCCCATACACACCCTATATACTAGTACACCCTTTATCTGAGAATCAACATACACACACGCTCCAATTCATTTGGAAGCGATTTGTGGGGATTTATGGTTTGTTTGTCTCATTGGCAACTTGCTGCATAAATTTTCAATGATTATGGAAAATAAATCTTTAGAAAAATCCTATAGATAAAGTATCTATATCTCTCTTTCTCTCGGAGTATCTTGAGAAATGCAAAAATCAACAGAGAATCAGTCAAGTATTATTTTTTTTTTCTTAAGGAACAGTTGTGCTGATTCACACACCAGGTATAGTAAGAGGTATGAGATCCCAGATCCCAGATCCCAGAAGGTGTGAAAACGGTTAGGTGGCAGGCAGCGGGAAGCAGCAGCACTCCTTCCAGCACTTGAGTGTTTTTCGAAAATAAACGATGTTGTCTATGACATGGCATGACGGTAATGACCTGGCCGCTGGTACTGGCCAGCGTCTTCGGGTCTTCGGGAAGGCCTTTTTAGCCAAGTCATGGTTGCCAGGTTCCTCGAGGTCCACTCGCCGCTCGTCAGCCAACAACCCACACTCGCCACAAACTCCTACCAAGTTTTTGTTTCTTTTTTTTGTAGTTTCTTAATTAAATAAGTCTTTTATAAAGTTCATTAAGGCATTAATAGAAAATTAGTTTGCGAGAACATGATCTTATATACCTGACAATTATACCAAAAGTATTCTTCAAAATACCAAAGTTTTTAGTTTTTATGATTTTAAATATAAGAATCCTTAAAACGATAGGATTTATGAAACATATAGCTTTGTGAAGTACTTTTTCTAGTATTATTGTTAATTTTTAAGCTTTTTGGAGCTCTGTTTAATTATGAATTTAGTATTTAAGTAGGCTATTTAGTATTTTTAGAATTATATATTATTTTTAATTGGAAAACGGTTTTAAAGAAATTTTTAGAAAATTAATTTGTTTTTGAATTTTTTCTCATATTTCTCATATTTAGAATACCAAATTTTGGTATTATTATTATTATAACATACTATAAACATAACATTATAGTATACTATATTATACTAAAAGTCTTCTCCAAAATACTTCTAAAAGACTAAAAGTCTTTATATTTTATATTTCATTAGTCTTTATATATTTACTTTACATTTTATAATTTTAATATAATAATTCTTCTTGGAGTTATTTCAAGTATTTGTGTCTATTTTTGCTAAGTCTCAAGTCTCATTCGAAATATTAATATATAATATGTTTACTAATACCAAAAAATTATACCAAAAGTATTCTCAAAAATACAATAATTCTTAAATTTTAATATGAAAATCCTTAAAAATTAAGTATATATTAATCACCTCGCTCTATGAAATATTTTTTCAAGTATTTTCATTCATTATTAGTCCTTTCTTTTTTGCTAATTTTAGTTAAAAATTGGGTATTTTTGATTGGTATTTTCTTAGCAAACTATTTTTCTTTTTTTTTTTTGTTCAAAATTTACTTCTTTTGCTAGTATTTATAGCTCTCTTTTGATATATTCCTTTATATCCCTCCTACTTTTCTTTCAGTGCCTTTTGCGCAAATTTCTGCAGGCATATTTTTTTAGTTTTTTTTTTTTGGAATTTTTCAATTCAAGGCTTCGGCCCGGTGTGCTTCACACCTTAAAACCCATCTCTCCTGCCCTCTCTCCGTCCTTTTCTGTTTCTTGCCACATTCTGTGTACCTTTTTCTCTATACCTCTCGGCCTTCCCGCCCTCCTGCCAGCCTGCCTGCCTGCCTCCCCTGTGAGTTGATGTTTTTCTCGATTTCTTGCAGCATCATCGGATCACAGAGTTCCAGGTTCCAGGTTCTCGATGGTCTCGAGGTTCTTGAGGTCCGAGGGTTTACTGAAAACCTGGTGCTATCAATGGCAAAACCTTTTTCGGATTTGTTTTCATTTTTTTTTTGTTGTTGTTGTTGTTTTTGTTGTTTTCCTAGCCGTCTGCACTTGTGGCTAGTGTGGAGTTTCGAGTTTGGAGTGACTATGCTCGACTGGCATCATAAATCATCTCAAGTGGCTGGGCCCCTTTGCTATTTTCGGTCTCGGCCTCGGCCTCGGTCTCAGCTCTTGTATCTTATAACTACAACAATTTGCAAGTGTATCTGGCAGATACAACACAGTACCCAGCAACATACACTCATCACGCGGACTGTGTCTGTCAGTCAACACCCCGAACTTTTGACATTTTTGTTGCACTAATTTGCGCACTTGAGCATATTATGCTACAGATACAGATACATTTGGAGTGTATCTTTAAGATACACACACATCTGTTGTTTTGAATTTTCATCTGCAAGGGGATCGCTCATAATTTAATCCCCGACACAGGTACCTCTTGAGCTACTTGGCCTGCCTGCCGAGCTGCTGCCGAGTTGCTGCATCCGCGAGATACATTTCTATCTCGGCGTTAAACTGACAACAGCTGTGCGGCACATTTGCGAAATACAAAGACTGGCTGGCCAACTAAAAGAGGAGTGACTCAAAAAAAAAAGAAAAAAAGGGAAGCGGGAGGAGCTGGAGGAGCTGCCTTTGATTTCGGCACTCACTCGAGCAACCTGCCAGCGGGATTTGGTTCTTTTTTTCCTGAAATTTGGCAACGTCGCTTAAAATAAAAATAAAAATTTATAAAAATATAAAAACAGCTGCTGGAATTTGTAGGGATACCCCGACAAAGGATATTTTGAAACCCGAGACGATCCACTCTGTAATTGATATTTCAATTCTGAAGTTTGGAGATCTAGAGGGATTGGCTTTTCGCATTTTATGATTTTATTTTATGAGGTTTTCATTTTTTAACTAAATAGTTGTATTTTTTAAGATAATAGTGTTCTAAAAGGGGGTTCAAAGTTGTTAGAGATGGATTTTTGAGAGAAAGGGGAGCTTTTGTTTGAAAACATTGTTGGAAGGTGTCTGGTTATGATAGGTTGGGGTTTTAGGAATATTTTTTATAGACAGAATTCATGGATCTTGTATGTTTTATTCTCTTTTAATTCTCTTAATTTTAATTAATTAAAATTCTCTTTTAAATGGTTTTCTTTCAGACTTTCTATTAAAATCACAAAAATTGGGTAAGAATTGCTATACTATATAACCTACGGCTGTACCATCCTATACTGAATATTATATATACTTTAAACCCAAACTAATTCAAGAAACCAAAACAAAGTAAGACATGTGGTACCTTTTTATAAATTTGTGACGAATATTTCCCTCTTTTTCATATCTGTTCTTATTTATTCTTTCTTTCTTCCATATTCCATATTCATTTCTTCATTCTTTTATACTTTTTAATTAAACAAAAACAAGTTAACAATTGTTTAAATTTTAAAATACATTTTAAAACACGAATTTCTTCACAAAATTATTGAAAAGTACACCTTTCTACCAAACTTGTGACGAATAATCTCTAAATTCCCTATTATTTTTTTCCTTTCTGATTTTCTATATAACAAGAATTAGTATAGTAACAATTGTAACAACTTAAATCCCATTTTAAAACACTAATTCACTAATTACCTTCACCTATTTTTTTAAATTCGTGACGAATAAACACACTTTTAACTACTTCTTCTATTAAAAAATAGCCTTAAAAACGAACTTTTATTAAAACTTTCACTATTAAAAAATGGCCAGGTTTAAAAATACATTTTTAAACACAAACTAGAGCCAAAAATTCAAAACAAAATACAGAAATAATACCATTTTTTTAAATTCGTGACGAATATACCTCTTTTAAACTTTTGAAATTTTAAATATAGGAAAACCCATAATATTAAAATAAATACCACAAATACCTAGAGTTCAGAAACAAACACAAAGCTAATACTAGTACTTGTAATATTTGTTTTAATATTTCAACTAATAGCTGTGTTTATTTTTCAAAAACTACACATTTCAAAGTAATAACCATATTTCTGACATTTCTGGAACAGCTTTCAGTGATGTTTATTCAAAAAAAGACACCACATACGACCAAAAACAAACAAAAAGTAAATGCTTCTTGCAACATTTTCAATAAAATGTACATATTTTTCGTCACAAAACTATTTCAGGCAATTAATGGGCGCATTTTTGTTTTAAAATATGAGCTTATGAGCCTCTAGTGCCATAACGAGGCCATTCAATTAAGCCAAGTTTTCACAAAACACTGGCTGATTGGATCGAACGTTCTTTCAACAATTTGCTTAATTGTAAAAATGCTACAGAGGAGGGGGAGGGTCGAGTCTTGGTTATTTTTTTTGGCATCTTGGGGGCATAAATCCATCCGCCGTGGGGATCGTATTGCGTTGATTGCCGTCGGCATTGATTTATGGCCAGAAGAGAGCCGCGATCGCGGATGCGCGAGATACATTCTCGAGTCTACAACCCAAAGATACATTTTGACAACACATGGCAGGCAGTCGGGCGGGCACGAAAGGGGGGGCCTCCATAACCATTGGCGTTTCTTCATTAAACAAATGTGCAAAAAAAAATAAAAATACAAATACATAATTGCTCAACATTTAAAACACTAAAGACATAAACAGAAAACTATTACAAAGAGCCGCTAATGAAAATAAATTATTTACTTTGGGAGACACTTTTTGAGTCTTTTTAGAGTTTTTTTTGGGGCTTCCCCTGGCTAGGGTTGTCAAAGGATGTCAAAAGTCCAGGCAGTTATAAATATTTGCCAGTTATCTGCCAAGACGATGGCCTATTCGGACCAGTTCTGGACTTCTGGAGTTTCCTATTTTATGGCTCCTGCATTTTTGGCAATTAACTTGTTTTTTTTTTTTTATTTATTTCGGATATTAATTTTCATTTGATTTAGTTTTTAAATTTCCATTTTTATGGGCTTGGTTTGGAGCTTTGTTTTTTTGAAGTTTTGTTTGGAAAACTGGTTTTTGAATTCCTCTTTTTTTTAGGCTTTGAAGTGGAGTGTTATTTTATTTCTTTATTTCATTTTTTTTATGGATTTATTGGGTATTCGTTTTTAAGATATATTTCTCACTTCTTATCTATCAGTTCCCACTAAGTTAAAGGTTCTTGGTGAAAACCTTATAATTATTTGCATTTTATTTCTTTTATTTTTTAAAATATCTAAAACCCTTTATTTCCACTTTTATATATGTATGAATTATTTTTATTTGTTTAAAAATATTAATATTCACCAACTAGAACAGCTTGTGTCGAAAGCACTGAGCCAAAGTAAGCTCAACATTTATAAGACACAATTTTAATGACGAAAAAAATCTAATTATAAGTATGAGTATTATTTTTCTAATATTTCTTAAAAAAAATAGCCTTGTGACGAAAGCACTACGCGTTAAGTCCCCAAAATCAGCTCAGCTTAGTATTTTATTTTAGTGACTATTTTGTTATAACTAAAAAATATTACAAAACAGTAGTAACCAAGACGAGTATTTTGAGACACTATTTTGATGAAGAAAAGGCCTCGATTATAATAGGAATATATATTATGAATATATGTCGAATTAAGACATTAAAAATCACTTTATATTGAAGTTTTCATTCTAAAAGACAAGCTAAAACTCAACTATTTAAGGTTTAACTATTAAAAAGTTTAACTATTAAACATTGACCTTAAAGGAGTATTTCTGATATTTAGAAGCACGAATTCCACATATTTTAGTTACTAAACTACCTACTTTTGTTTAAATCACCAATTAATTACAACTTTTTGGCTTTTAAATTAGTTTCCAAGTCTTATTTTCTTGCAACACAAGTATTTAAAACCTTTAGAAACCATTAGAAACTAGTTTCGATCCATTTTCTTTTAAATAAAACCAATTTTCAATAATTTTTACCTATAATCTGCCCTGAAAACCCTCTATTTTAGCCAAAAACCCCGTGATTTATGAGAGAACTGCCACAAAAAAGCGTCACTTGTTCGGATATTTGCGAAAAGCAAACATTTGAATGCAGAATTTGGTTTGTTTTTTAAATTGGAAATCAATTTGGAGCGATGTAAGCGAGCAAATATTGGACCTTAATGGGACTTTTGTTTTATTTCTTTCATTCGGTACTGGCACTGGCACTCGGCACTAGACACTCCAGTGTTCTGCTTTCGTTCTTAATTACATTTGATTTTATTTTTATTTTTCATTTTCATTTAATAATTACATTTAGCTTTTGTGTGATATTCCAATATTGGTTAATGGTTGTATTTTGTTTACTATTTGTTTTTTTTTTTTAAAGGATAACTGTAAAGCGTAACGGTACACAATGGTTGTATTGTTGTTTTTTATGTCCTTGCGGGCCAAGGAAAATTGAAAAAATTTGTATATAAAAGTGACCTACATTTTGTTGTTGTTGTTGTTGCTCCGTATGACTTGCACTTGCAATTTTCCAATTTTCCTTTGTTTTTTTTCTTGCTTGTTTTTTTTTGTTAAAAATTTTCCTTTATTTTTTATCCAAATTCTTTTTGAAAAAAACAAGAGAGATGCTGCCGTAATCCGTGGGGTTTTGGGGTTTTTTTTTATTGTTGTTGGTTTTGTTTATCCGCTGGCACTGAGAGCACTTGAAAAAAAATTGCGACAAAAATATATAGACGAATAAGAAGAAGAAGAAGGAAAGTCGGATAAATGATAAGAACACAAGAGAAAGACACGCAAAATTATTGTTGAAATTCTTGAATTCAAAAAAATTAAGAGAAGAAATTGCAACAAAAGATTGTCTTTTTTTTCCTTTTCACACACACACACACACAAACACACAGATACACAAACAATATGCAACGCAACAACAACAATAATAATAAATAATGCACAGAGTCGCGTTTCACATGTTTTTCTATTTTTTCCTTTTATATTTTGTATTATTATTATTATTATTATACCTTGAGTGCGAGCGAGAACGGTTTAATAAGAGAGAACGGGAACGAGAGGGACACAACGCGTACGCGACGATTACGATGACGAACAAAAACGGCAAAGGAGTCCCGCAATGTAGCGACCCATGCGAACGAAAGTCTTTCCCCGTCCGATGCCTTTTCACGACTTTTCCGACTTTTCCGACTTCGCCGACACTTTTCCGGCAAACGTGCTCACCAGGCGAGGGCTTCTTCGAAAAAAAAAACTCCGCTGTTAGTGTATTTGCATTTAAGCGGCGCGCCATGGCCCCTAACAGTCTGTTAGGGCTGGTGAGAGGAGAGCAAAGAGGATTCTCTTGCACTCTCTCTTTCTGTTAAAGCCAAGGCTCAAGAAATTTACTTCTTTTGTTTACATTCCTTTGACTTTTAATTCTAAAAAATCATCTATGAAAACTTATCTAAATAATATTTGTAAAATTATATAAATATTTCTATATTTTTGGGGAATCATATCCCAAAAAATAAACCAACTTATGCTTAACAGTTACAAAACCAAGTTATAAACATAATGTAAAACCAAAAAGAGCTCTAAGAGGGAGAGAGAGTGAGAGAGAGAGCAATTTGGGCCTGCGCTCTCTCTGGTGATGCTGCTCTGTTAACTATTAACTGCGCTCTGTTGTCCTGCTCGCTCTCACAAACCGGTTTTCCTTGGCCGAGCGAGAAGGAAGTACTATGTTGCAAACAGGATTTCTGCCAACAGGGCTGTTAGCCGCCACAGGTTTCTGTTATTGTTTGCCAATATTTTTTTTTGTTTTTTGCTTCCGTTTACTTTTTGTTTTCCAACAGCTGTTTTAATGGATTTTCTATTATTTTGTTTAGATTTTATAGAAATAAATATTTTCATTAAATTTGTATAAGATGTAATCTATAATTTTAGCCCTGGAATGTCTGTTATACTTAAGATACTGAAGTATAACAGTTTTGTGTAGTAATACTTTCCAGTTACAACATAGGAGTATAGTTTTATTGGAATTTATAAACATATTTTTATAATATTCATTTAATTTAAGATTTTATTTTTATTTCTTTTATTTTATTTTATCTTTTAGTTTATTAACTTTGTTTTCCTTTAATGCTTTATGTAACTATTTACTTTTCTCTTACTAACTAGCCTGTTTTGAGAGTCGCTCTCTTGCAGCATCTCTTACTGTTGTGCTGTTACTGCGGCTCTCTTGCATATCCTTGGTGTATAACAGCTGCTTTTTTGTATGGCACAATCTCTTATACTCTTAAATGGTTGCGAAATTGTCTAAATTCTGGGTCCGTTTTTCGGAAACAACTTGTTGAAGGATTTTGAATAATATTTCTATTTTTAAAAATATTTGTATAAATTTTTGGAAATTTTTCATTTCCATTTTTAGCCCTTGAGTCATGCTGTTAAGCTGCCTGCTTGATAAAGATTAATTACCGGCTACAAAGAGTGTTATAACTGGAGATGGGTAATGTCTTAACCCCATAAAGGGTCTAAGGGACTTGAAATTAATTATAAAAAATATATGCTACTTAATATTTATTCAAAATAACTATTTATTTTAGTTCTAAACTTCATAATTTATTTTTTCAAATAAATTTTGAACCACCTTAGGGTTAAACTGGTAATGTGACACCTCTTGAAAAACCGCAAGACCTGAAGACCATTGTGGAGGGGGGCAGGAGGGAACCCGTGTTAACAGTTACGACATTTGGGCACATTTCTCACAGGCCATCGCATCCAACAAAAAAAAAACAAAAACAACAACAATAATAATAATAAGGTCAATCAACGGACTCGGCGGGCGGTCTGTCGACTGAGCCTCGCTGCCGGCGTCGCTGTCAACAGCTGTCGCGCAGGCGCAGTGCCCAGCGAGCGACAGAGACAGCACTAGGCGGCAGATTAATTGCAGCGTCGGCGTGAATTTATGAATTTCTCATGAGTGATGGGGATCGTTGTCTCTTTCTTTCAAATGCCACCCCACCTCACACCCCTCTCTCTTTTTTTTTTTTTCGAGCGCCACTTGAGGAAAAAGGAAAAACATTGAAAAACATATGTATTTTCCTTTTTTTTTTTTTTTGTTTTCCGTGTTGCGTGGGTTTCCCGCATTCTTGTTGTTGTTGTATTTCTTTATAGTTGATGACCGGACATTAGTTATATCGGTAAGCCGATCCGTTATGCTTGGTAACTATATCTTTTACTTTCATGGCTTACGTTGCAAAAGCCCATTTGTGGGTTTTATTCCGGGTCCGAGGTGGGGATCCCCAGAGAGCCCTTCAATTGTGGAAATCCCCCAGCCATTCTTCGGAATTTTCATTCAAAAAATTTTGAAGAAAAATTTCATCAATCAAGTGGAGGGTTTTGTGGAAATTCTGAAGTTTTCCCACTTTTGTTTTTAATTTAAAAAAAAAAATAATTTTCAAAGAAAAATTGCGAGAATGGAGGGAGAGTTTTGTAGAAATTCTCAAATTTCTTCACTTTATTTATAAACAAAACAAAGTTATTTTTACAGAAAAATTAGCAGGAAGGGAGTGGAGATTTTTGTAGTTTTAAAATGTTTTTAACCACTAAAAACACCACTGTTTTTGATTTTCAAATAACAAATTATTTAAGAAAAAGTACAGCAGTGAAGTGAAGATTTAAAAATTTTCAAGACTTTTAAAAAAAAGTCCCATAATGGAGAGAAGAGTCGTGTCCTCTTCTCGTGAAGAGGAATTCTGGAAATTTTCCAGCCTTCTCTTTAATTTAAAAAATATTTTTAAAAAAATATTGCAACAATTTTTCGAATGGGCAGTTTGGTAGAGTTTCTCAAAATGTCTCCTTCTCCTTTCTTCTTAATTAAAAAAAAAATGAATTTTCAAGAAATTTCAACAATGGGAGGAGGGTTTTTCTAGAGTTTCTAAACTCTAAATATAAACTCTGAATATACATAAGCGTATTTTAAATATTTTATATTATATAAAATACTCTATAATACTCTATAAAGATTTCTATTAGATTTATATTATGTATGTACATATGAAAAACTATTTCCCTATCCTAAAAAAATAGTTTCCAACTCCTATTAGCTTCTAACTCCCTTAAAGAGAACCCTATTTATGACTTCATGCCACGCATAATTTTTAGGATTTAATTTAAATAACATATATTGTGGGGCCAGCCAACAATTGGTTGGCTTAATTAACTGGAGTTGTTGTCTCGAAATGTCAACCGTTTCCGCTCTGAGCTTCACCCCTGATTGAACTTTCAACTTTGTTGTGACATCCAGAGACAAATTCAATTAAGCCAAATCAGTCGGCAATTAAACAATTGAATATAATTACGCGAAATTATAAGGTTCGCTGGTCCAAAGCAAAGCAAAAGCAAAAGCATAAAAACCAAAACCAAAACCAAAAAAAGCATAATTAATAAAACAGCCAGGCATGCCCCATACCCCATACCCCATGCTCCATGCCCCATGATACTGATGAAGGTCTCAAGTTGAAACCGAAACCGTAACCGAAACCCGAAAGCCAAAAACGAGAACCCAACTCAGTGGGTTGTCTTTGCGGTCAACTCCTACCTACAAGCTCTCTTTGTTCGGATCCCCCCTTCGATCCCTTAAATACCTTTTTGTTTGTTGTATGTATGATGATGATGCCACCTTTTCGCCTTCGCCTTCAACTTCAACATTCAACTTCAACATTCAACATCCAAAGTCCGAAAACCCGCAACCGTAAGCGACTCCTTTAATGAAGTGGATAAGCAAACTGGCCTCCGAGTATCCCACAGAGCGCCTGTATCTGTATCTGTATCTTCTGGATGCTCTATAGCTGTCGTACCGCTCGACGGATGTGTGTGTACAGTTATAATTAAGTGATACACATAAACGGGCGCCCCAGACAGAGCTCTCAGTCTCAGTCTCGGTTTCTGTTTAATGATTGTTTTCATTTAGTCTGTTCGTTTTCCTCACTTCTGATACCCGGTACTCATACCCCTGGGTCTCTTTTTTTGTCGAGATATAATATCAGGTATATGACATCATAATACCTTTCAATATCAAGCAATAGTTTTATCATGACTTAGTATAGTTCTTACTAAGATGATGACCCACCTTATGAGGCATCCCTTAGTCGCATCTGTTTTTTTTTTTTTCCAATTTCCTCACTAAAACAAAACCTAAAAACAGAGCCAGTCACTCACTCACTCACTTACTCACTCTATTCCCTTCAATTCCTGAGTCACTCGCCTAAAAGACGAATGCGTGGGCGTTGGAAAGGTTTTATTTTGTAATTTTTTTTCCTCCTCCTTTCTCAAGATGTTTTTTTTTGGTTGCAAACCGATCGAAAGAAGCGCCTCTCAAGTGTTTACGCTTGTTGTTTTAATTTCCATCATATATCTTCGACTGTCAGCGATCGTTGGGATTTACCTTCAACATTAATTTTCCCATCCCCCTAGCCAAGTCTTAACGACTTGGCCATTAAAAATTTACACAAAAAAAGGGTGCAACTTCGCGGTAAGCCAAAAATGTGTCATTAAATTGGGTGACTATGAGGGTCACTCTGGGTAAATACTAGAAATTGGCAAGGTAAGGTCATACTTCATAAATACTAAGAACAAAGGCCTTTTATTCTAATATTTATTAATAAATACTACCAATTGGCAAGGCATGTGGTAGAATAGGTCACACTTGATTATTATTTCAAGAGAAGGGTCACACTTAATAAATACTAGAATTTCTTTAATTTTGTTCTAGTTTAAGGACACCACTGGACAACTGCCTTTGATGGCAGCTGTCAGCTATTTGGGACTCGGTTTTCCGGTTTTCTCATGGCTCTTGGCTACTATTCCTGGCTCCAGACCCAGATCTGCCAAAGACAACTGGCAGGGATGATGGGTGCCCCAGTGCAGTCAATTGACCGCTAACTGTTGCAGGGACAGTTGCCCGACAGTGACTTTGGTTTCGAAATTTGTGGCAGCCACAACGTGTGGCAGACAGCTTAAGACGCTCCCTGACAGCCTAGGGTACTGTGCATCTATGTATGTAGTTGGGGCTTCGGGCAGGGTTCAGGGGGGGTTCAAGGGTCCTTCAGTCAGGATAAAGGCCGTGCCGTTGACAGTCGTCATGCGCAGCTACTTAGACGGACATAAAATTATGATTACAGCCAATGCCACATGCTCCACATACCCCTCAGATACAAAAAATAGATGAAACCTCAAAGACTCAAAGGCAATTCATTACAATAAGCTCACGAATGTGCCATAAAAATGGCAGCTCTGCACTCCAACCATGAAATTGCCAATTCGAATCCGGTTTTAGTTGTAAAAACTTTCATGATCCCCACATTAATAGAATATGCCATGTACTTTCCCACATAATCTCTCATCTTTTATACATACATACATCTATATCTATGTATCTTTTTTTGTTTTTTATTATTTTTTTTTTTTTTTTGGCAAGGCCATTATGGATTGTTCTCACTACACCCACAGGTTTTAAGATTTTGGGGAAATATTTCTTTAAAGAGTAGGTTGATATGTTTAGGTTATTTATTATATTATTAAATTATAATTTATTGAAATAATTTTATGCAAGATAAAGCTTTGTAAAAATAGTTTAATACTATTTCTTTATTATGGTAGGGATTATTTAGAAAGGTTTTTTTGTAAAAGGTTTATATAGTCTAGTTATAGGTATAGTCTATTTTAAAGGCCAGAAAAGAACTAAGTACCGGGTATTGTATACATCAGTGGCGGATTTAAGGAAAAAGGCCCAGTGGGCAAAATTTTTTCAGGGTACATTGAAGGGTATTTTGAAGGGTACAACCCAGAAAATTTGACAAAAAATCTTAAAAATATTTTGTTCCCAGATTTTGATGCAGATATATGGAGAATCGATCCAAAAATCGTTTAAGGTATTCCGTTCAAGAATCGGATGAATATTTCCTAAGATATGGCCTTCGCAGTGGGTTAATGGGGCTTCCCATGCATTCTGCACATTTTGAAGGGGACAGCCCAGAAAATTTGACAAAAAGTCTTAAAAATATTTTGTTCCCAGATTTTGATGCAGTTTTATTAAGAATCGATCCACAAATCTTTTAAGGTATTCCGTTCAAGAATCGGATGAATATTTCCTAAGATATGGCCTTCGCAGTGGGTCATATGGGGCTTCCCATGCATTCTGCACATTTTGAAGGGGACAGCCCAGAAAATTTGACAAAAAGTCTTAAAAATATTTTGTTCCCAGATTTTGATGCAGTTTTATTAAGAATCGATCCACAAATCTTTTAAGGTATTCCGTTCAAGAATCGGATGAATATTTCCTAAGATATGGCCTTCGCAGTGGGTCATATGGGGCTCCCCATGCATTTTGCACATTTTGAAGGGGACAGCCCAGAAAATTTGACAAAAAATCTTTAAAACATTTTGTTCCCAGATTTTGATGCAGATTTATGGAGAATCGATCCACAAATCGTTTAAGGTGTTCCGTTCAAGAATCGGATGAATATTTCCTAAGATATGGCCTTCGCAGTGGGTCATATGGGGCTCCCCATGCATTCTGCACATTTTGAAGGGGACAGCCCAGAAAATTTGACAAAAAATCTTTAAAATATTTTGTTCCCAGATTTTGATGCAGTTTTATTAAGAATCGATCCACAAATCTTTTAAGGTATTCCGTTCAAGAATCGGATGAATATTTCCTAAGATATGGCCTTCGCAGTGGGTCATATGGGGCTCCCCATGCATTCTGCACATTTTGAAGGGGACAGCCCAGAAAATTTGAAAAAAAATCTTAAAAATATTTTGTTCCCAGATTTTGATGCAGATTTATGGAGAATCGATCCACAAATCGTTTAAGGTATTCCGTTCAAGAATCGGATGAATATTTCCTAAGATATGGCCTTCGCAGTGGGTCATATGGGGCTCCCCATATACATAGCATATTAAAGCTTTACTCCGTTTTGGTATCTAGCCTTTTAGTCTAAGATACTCTAAGAGTTCTCTAAAATCTAGGGCTATCATACAGTATTTTTTGGATATTTTTTCAAGACCCTGTAGTGGAAGCTTTGGTATTTAGGGATCTAGTATCAAATATAGTTTTAAATCTAATAAACTTTTTAATTTCTTTTCATTTTCTAGACAATTTTTTCCTTTATGATTTGAAGGAAAAGAAACAAATAAAAAGTACCGGGTATCATATAGATTTTTTATGGATTTTTACTAATAGTTTTTTTGTGTGATTTGGCATATTTTAACTAGTACCTAATTTAGTATAAAATCACACTTTATTTATAGACTTTAGGAAGCTCTCCTCTTTTATGATTTAAAGATTCATCTATTATTCACATAAATGCAAAAATGACTTTACCTTTTAGTTAATATTCCCCACAATTAAATTTCTATATTTTATACGATTACGCCCACATTTTCAGCAAGGACCTGCCTGAGGGGTATATCTCAGCCAACACATCAAATAATTAACCGCCCACAATATTCCACAAAATGAAGGGCCAGGACTTGGGGACTCGCTTTCATATTTTCACCAGGATTTGAATTCAGGATTCAGAGAGAAAACAAAACAAGGAAGCCCGCACCTCTAATCCTGTTGACTTTTTAAGCCTCTGCCATTGTTGTGGATATATCCCGTATATATTATAGACTCTAAATACATATATATATGTATGTGTGAGTATATCCGATGCTTGAGTTCCGGGCTCCACAATCATTAGCTGTAACATTAGCGTCTGTCTTGCGGTTGCAAGTTTTGGGTTGAGACCCGAAACGCAGAAACGCCACCGCCTTCGTCCTCAAAAATCTCGCCAAGTCGTGGCCGAAAGAGATGGATGGCTGGCGAGGGGAAAGAGACGGTTAGATGGTGAGATGGCAATGGTTAAACCTATAAAACCACGTAATCTCCAAGCGAGTTCTTTAATTATGCTGCACACAGAGCCACTGTAGGAGCAGTAGGAACTGGAACTTTGGCAGCATCAGGTGGCAGGTGGGAAAATGTAGGAAAAACGAGGAAAACTCCAAAGAGGATAGAGACGGCAGGAGGCTGGCTGAGGACAGGACAGTAGAGAAATCCTTCGTAGCGGAGAGAGCAAACAAAATGTGAAGCGAAAGCCGCTTACAAAACCGCAAAATGCTACGGACATCTTTTGCCAGGAAAGCGCAGTGGGCAAAAGGGGTTTGAAAAAGGGGGGCAGGCAGGACACCCCCGGTGCTGCCTCCAAGGGTGGACAAAAAACGGCGACTCCAATGGCCACCAAAGGCAGCCATTTTGAAGTTTTGGCCTCCACATCTGGCTGGGATTACAATGGAACCTGGACCATTCTGGAGTTGGAGTTTGGAGATACGACCAGATACGGACGGAAAAAGATACAGGACGACAAGGACATGGCTAGATAAAGACAAGCCCACCAACAGACAGAGACAACAAACAAACAAACACACACATACACATACGGAGGAAAACAAACAGCGATCCGGACAACACGGATGCCAATGCGAAACCATTTTGCGGATTTAATTGCCGTTAACATGAGGAGGGCAGCTTCATTTTCACTTCCCACACGGCTAAAAAAAGGATGTTCGTAAAGGACATAAAGGATATTTTTCTAAAAAAGTTTAAAGATCAAAGGAGCAAATCTAAGAGGTGTTTTCGAAGCTAATATGTATTACTTTTTTTCACAAAATGTGCCCAGATCAGTATAAATTATAGCAATGTGCCCGTATTAGGAAATTTTTGAAGAAAAATATTGTTTCTTGATGAGACTGTTTTTTTAAAGGTTATAAAGACTATTTATTTCCAAAAATTTAAAGACCAAAGGATTATTTCCCAGGACCAGTGCCCAGATCAGCATAAATTGTAACAATGTGCCCATATTAACATATTTCTGTTAAGGGGAGGGTAAGGTATTAAATTTTTTTTTTTCCATTTTTTTTTTATTTTTTAAATTGAATGCATAATATCTGAAGAATATTGTGTCAAAATTTCAAGTCAATTAAAGCAAAATTGACGAAGTTATTAGTTATTGACGAAGTTGCTTGCAAACGTTTTACACTGGATTTTGTTTTGTTTAAAACTTTAAAGCGTTATTCCCACAACTCACGTTTTCAAAGTCGGTGCCCCTCATAACTTCAAAACTACTTCACCGATCCTTTTGAAAATTTAAACACTATTTCTGTACATATTTTACGAGGTAACGCTGTCGAGTTTTTTTTTTTTTTGTTCATAGTTTTGATTTCGCAATGACAAATAAACCGATTTTTTCCCAAAAAATTGAGTTTTTCACTTCAAAGTCTTCGAAAAAATTAAAAAATTGCAATTTTCAAAAAACCTTTACAGCGTTACCTGGGGCGAACTATTATCTAACGAATGAATTTTCATTTTTTGATTACAAATGATCCAGCACCGAGTTATGAGGGGCACCGCAATTCAACTTTTTTTGGCGACACGTCCGGACAACTGCTACCATTGCCATATTTTTAAATATTTTTTTGTAAAAATTTTATTAAACATTCTTCTAATGTCATACTTTAATATACCGTTGGTTGAATAAATAAATTTTAACTGTGTCGTCAGGAAAAAAATCACAAAAATATGGTTTTTTTCGCATGATTTGACCTTACCCTCCCCTTAAGAAAAATAATGTTTCTTGATTAGAAATTATTATTATAATCATATTTGAACATTTTATTTCTAAAACACACACCCCCCAAATTTTAATATAGATTTTCTTTAATTTTCCACTTTCCACTATAAATATTCCCCAAAATATCTCCCAGTGCAGATGCTACTTTTTCTCCATACGGATTTTCGCAACATGAGCTCCAAAGAGAGCCGGACTCGCTGCCGGAGATTAGAGGGCAATCGCTGACATCGTGGACTTGTGGAGGTTCCACTTCCATTTCTTTGCTTCATGGCCACAGAAAAAATATAAATTACAGAGCCAGGATTCTCAAAACTTAAAGTTTGAATTTTAAAATTAAAATACAACGAAGAGGAAATATTGATAGTGTTTGTTTTTTAAAAATAGTTCAAAATTCATGAATCTTTCAGATATTTTAGAAAATATATGTGATATAAAGATATATAGAAAGATATTTCAGATTTGTAAAGATATTATTATAGAAAAATAGTATGTATATAATTTTTTCATAAACCTAACTAAGCTTGAATGTCAAAGTTTTTATTTAAGATCATGTTTCAAACATAATAATAATAAATTCCAAACTTACCCATTAGAATCGCCAGGCGAGAGAGGCTTAAGCTGCTGATCCGATCGGAGGTTGTCGCTGATTAAATAATCTACAAATAAATTAATTAAAATTAAAATTAATATTCAAATATAAGCTCATTTAAAAAATTAAAAAAAGGAAATAAATTTCGATAAGCCAACAGTCTACTAACGGTTTCTGTTAAGAAGCTTTCGGACAGGACGAAAAGCTTCAGTTTCGAAGCGAAGAACATCGAATGCTTTTCCCAAAAGACGAAAAGTTTCACAAAAAGCTTGGGACCAAAAGCTGGGATATGTGTTATGTAACTTCCCTGCTTGGAATTTCCCTATATTGGGATATTTCTGTTTTAATATATATTAAAGGTAATTTAATTCAATGGGAAGTACCTAAGCTTTAATTATTTTTGCATTTAAAAAGAGAGAATAAATATTGTGATGGTTTTGGAGAAATTTTAAATTAGTAAAGGCATTAAAATAAAAAGGAATTTGGAAAGAAACTAGTTGATTTAAAATATAATCATAAAATAGACACATTTATATAATACCTTTATAAAATAATTCTCCAAAAACATCTTCCAGACTATCTTTGATAAGAATCAAGACTAAATGTTAATATTTTTACAAGAAAATGCCCACAAGCCTCTGCTATTTTATAGCTTCTTATTTTTCTAAATTTTTTTTCAAAGTCTTTTTAATAATTTGTTATTTAAATTTAAAATAAAAACAACATTTTAAAGTCTCTGTTTTTAAATGAGCTTCCATAATTTTCGTGTGAATATATTATCTGTTTATAAACCCGAATATAATGTGCTCCCTTTGGAAAAGTTTATTTTTTCTTGGAAAAGCAAATACTCTCCCAAGGATTCAGGTTCCTAATGCTATTCATGGTAGCCCCAGAGGGAAAAGGTCCTGGGAAAAGGATCCTTTGGAGAAACTCACCCTTTTGCAGCTGGCTGGTGGGGATGAACTCCTCGTGCTTCTGGTCGCCCTTCTCCTCGTACTTGAGCTTGTAGTCGGAATGCTTCCGCAAGGACATCAGCAGGGATTGGGTGCGGGGCGGGATCTCCGGGGGCGCCGGCTCTGGTGGCGGCTCCTCGGACTCCGCCGTACCGCTGCTCCGGCTACTGCTCCGAACCGGATCCACGCCGGGATTCTCCTCGGGATGGAGCAGCTGCTTCAGCTGGGGATGCCGCATGGAATCACTGCTGGAGCTGGTCATCTGACTCAGTCGGTTGAGAGTGCTCCGGGCGGCGCCGGAGTTCCGGTGGCTGCGGTTCGAGTGGGAATTGGAGGCGGCGGTCGAGGACGAGGCCGAGGCTGGCAGGACGACAGGATCACTGTCGTCGCCCGGAAATTTGCTGGAACTGAGGAAGGGATTTGTACTGCGCGGCGTATTAACGGTGGAGGTGACCCCTCCTCCACCCAGGCCTCCTGATCCTGGCAATCCGGCGGAGTTCTGGATGCTGCTGCCACTGCTGCTGCTGTTGGGGAACAGACCCAGGTTGGCGTTCGATTGGTACTTCCCGGCCGATACAGTGGACACTTTGAGCGGTGAACCGCCCAGCGATGTGCGCTGCTGGTGCGGCTGGGCGTAGGTGACTTCGGGGGCGGGGCCGGGCCCGGGGGCAGGGCTGGGCGTGGTCTCGTCCATGGAGGATTCGTCTAAGCGGCGATCGCGTTGCCTCAAGTAGTCGGGTTCGCAGTCCGAGTTATAGTGTTCCATACCTATAAAAAAAATATTAAATTAATTAATTTTAATTTTAAAAATATTTAAAATACATTAAGTTTTATTAATGTTAATGTAATGTATAAGTGTTATTAATATTATGGTAGATACTTAGTGTATACTAAAACTAAAAGACCAAAAAGCTTTTAAAAAAATACTAAAACTCACAGATAGTTGTTACTTCTCTCCTTCTGTATTTTTGTTAAAGCCTTCAAAAAAATACTAAAACTAACAGATACCTGGTACTTCTCTCAGTCTATCTTTCTTTTTATATTAAGTACAAATATTTAAATTTAAATTATTGTCACTCATTTTTAAATAAAAACTATATCAATAAATCATATAATATTACTTTAAATATTGATAACTTTTAAATAAATCGTATTTGCGATTGAAATGTATTCGATTGACTGACTCGAATATGAAATCGTGAATAAAAATTTGATCAAAAGCCAACTGAAGGCCATGTGTTTACGTAACGATCAAATATTTGCGGAGCTGGGACCTCGTTGGGACCACAATATGTCCACAATATATGCACACAATACCAACAATACCAACAATACCAACAATACCAAATATACCAAATAAAAGTATTCCCAACATGTTTATTCATGTTTGCGTGGGATGATGGCTTGGGTTTTCAGGGGCTGGCTTTTCAATTTTCCCGCGAGAATGACGGCCCAATGGCAAACAATTTGCGAGCCGTCGACGTTGCGTTATTAGGTTGTAAAAAATGAATCGTAAATTGCATTAAATATTAACAGACAATAAAACGAAGCGAAACAAAAATGCAGGCATGCCGCAGAGGCGGTGCGGTGCGGCATAAAAAGGGCATTCGCTACTCGCAGGTCGCGCCACTCGCCAGTTGCTGCGATTTGCGTTTTATGCTCCGATTAAGTTTGCCTTTGATAGGAGGGGGTGGGGGGGAGGGGGGGGATTAATGTCAGTGGGGGGGTCACGGGGGGGCAGATCAGAGGATAATGTCAGAGGATGTAGCATTGTATCGGCCATTAGGCTGGCGCTGCCAACTTGATTGTAATTGAATTGCACACTGCTGACGTTCGCGGAGCTGCCATTCGGTAGAGTACAGTAAAGACTCCTAATAGAGGACTCTATATTTAAATTTATAAATATATATATATACTATATATACTAATACAAAAAGACAGACTTTAAAGGCTATAGACTTTCCATAAGATTACTTTTTGAAACAAATATTTTATATTTTTAATGAAAAAAAATTATTTAAAAATTTCAGAAAAATATACAATTTTTTAAAAACAATAATTCCCTTTCCCCTTTATCCACTCATCACTGTGCTTCATCGGTTACATTGGGCGATTTACTCAATTCAATCAGGGAACTGTCAGAAGAGCACCTCCCACAACCACCCACCACCACCCAAAACCCCACTTAACCCCCCACCCTCTGGCTGGGCTCCAGCTGTCCCCTGCCCAAATCCCGCCCCATTCCACTCCGCAGCCCAGCATCTTGGCCAGCTCCATTTCAGAAATTCAGTGGCAAGCGATTGGAATCGATTTGTGTGCTCTCCTCTCGGACTTTGGTTATTCGCATTCCTGGACACAGTTGGGCCACCGAGAGCTGAATAATTCAATTAAATAAAATAATGAATACGAGGGATGCCCGGGCGGGCGGATCGACCCATTTCTAATACGCTTTCCCTACGTCTAAGCTGTATTTCCTGCCCCTAATTCCAATTTAGAAACACTTGGACCCTGACTTCCATAGGACCTCCATTTGGGGTTTATTTATTAAATTCATGGATGGAGTTTAGTAATTAGTGTTTCGAAGAGACTTTATTTGAAAGGTTAAAGATTTCAAAGGTAAACTAAGCTTGTCAGGGAGCTATGAGCTCAGAAGGGGGTATAATAGCATGAATTACTTGCAACATTCTGGAATCTCACATATAGCCCCTTCCATTGTCTATATCTTTTTCATTTCTTATACGATCTATGGGGGGAGTACCTTAAACGATTTTTATATCTATTTCTCATGAATCTGCATCAAAATTTGAGACTAAAATATTTTTTAGAATTTTTTCTATTTTTTTGGGGGAAGACCCCTTGCCAAATCCTGGATTCTCATATAGGGCATCTTCCAATTTCTGTATCTCGGTCAGTTTTTTGCCGATCTATGGGGGGAGTATCTCAAACGATTTCTATATCTATTCCTCACAAATCTGCATCAAAATTTGAGACTAAAATATTTTGTAGAATTTTTTGCAACTTATGTAGGAAGAATCCTTGCCAAGTACTGGATTCTCATATAGGGCATTTTCCAATGTCTATATTTCTGCCAATTATAATCCAATTCTTGACCGGAATACCTCAAACGATTTCTATATTTAATTTTAACAAATCTGAATAAAAATCTAAGAATAAAATATTTTTTATAATTTTTTTCAATTTTTTTTGGGAGACCCCTTGCCAAATCCTGGAGTCTCATACTAAGCATCTTCCTATGTTTATATCTCTGCCGATCTCATCCGATCTATGGGAAGAATACCTCAAACTATTTCTATATCGAATTTTTGCCAAATTTATATAAAAATTTGAATTTCAAACACTTTTTAGAATTTGTTCCAATATTTTTGGGAAGACTCCTTGCTAAACCCTGGGTTCTTATATAGGTCTATATATCATTCTCCGATGTGGTATATCTCCGCCAATTCGATCCTACACCGGAGTACCTCAAACAATTTTTAAAACTCCTAATCTTCAAAAAATTTTCTAAGTTATTATAATATCTTTAATTTTCATAATAAATACTCACTTGCTAGTTGCTGACTCTGGAGGAGCAGCTGGGCAAGTAGCTGGGTATCGAAGGCCGTGGCCTGTCCGGTGTTCTGGTACTCGTCCTCGCTGCTACTACCGTATCCATGGCCATGCCCCATACCGTGGCCGTGCCCCATGCCATGCCCGTGGCGGTGGCTGTGCCATTCGGCCGACCTTTGCCGCCGCAGCTGCTCCCCGCCGCCGGAACCGGGTATGCCGCCACCCAATCCCATTCCGCCTCCGATACCGCCGGAGGCATAATAGTATTCGCTGCCGGCAGCACTGCCGCTGCCGCTGCCGACCCGTTTACGGCCAATTGTGCCGGAGTGACTGCTGGACATGATTGCCGGGGCCGGAGAGTCCGGCTCAAGAGGCTTTCCGTGAGCAGTGGTTTCCGTTTTCCGAGCAGTTTATCCTGCGACGAGTTCAACGCATCGTTTCAGTGGCACAGTGCCGCCTCCAGTTGGCGGGGTGTAGCAGCAGCCTGGTGGTGTAGCAGGTTCATGTCCATATATTCCAGGGGACGGGGGGTGGGAAGGCGGCGGGCAGGATAACACCGGAACAGGACTGGGCGGAACAGGAGTTCGCTTTAAGTGCTTAACCGAATTAACGCTGAAACGATAAAAACGATAAAGTGTCAGAGAGCTTCGGTCGGTGGTAAAGTGGAGAAGATAAAGCCATAAATGCACGAAAATGAAAATAAATAGCAGCCGGTACAGTACAACCTCCTCGTATTCACAACACCACCCACACACCACCCATTCCCTTCTATTGCCCATTCCCGGGGTACTTTCACTTTGACTTCTGGACGTAAAGTGAACTTAATAGCAGTTGCTGGGAGGCCTCCACTCTCGACGGTCCTTTGTCGCAGAGTCAGTAAAGCGCAAATGGCTGGAATCTCTGGATTTTATAAACTATTATTAAACATTGAGATGCAGAATTGTCTTATTTTGTTTAGAATTTAGTTTTTTTAAGGGTTTAAAATAGCTAAGAATAAGCCATGTGCTTTTCGGGACTAAGGTGGAGAACTAAGTTTTTATCGATACTTTGAGTCACGAGCTACCGATATGTCCTTTACTCCTTTGGTATAAAATGGTCTGATTTTCTTTAGAATTTAGTTTTTTTTAGGGTTTTATAATAGCTCAGAATAAGGTAATATGTAGATAATAAGCTTATCAGCTTGATGAAAGATTAAAATCGATATGCTTCTTACTCCTTTTGTGTCTTGATATTAATATTTAAACTATTATTTAACATATCCGTAAATATTATAAAGATGTATCTTCTTATTTTGTTTCAGATTCAAAAGATTCAGTCTTTTAAGGCTTAAAATTAGTTACAATTTGGTGATAATTATGACCTGCATCAAAATAAGTGCTTTTTCTCATCGATACTTTTAAAAGTTACTAGTTACCGATATGTCCCATACTCCTTTTTGGGATGAAGTGTGTTTCTATGACTCAATATATTAAATGCTTCATAAGAACTTACTGGTGTATAAGCTCTAGTTATTTGAACTAATATTAGCTTAGAATTTAGTAACAAGTATGAAATGCTTTGAACTCTCTCTTTTTGATTGATCCTTTTATTAGTCACTAGTTACCGATACATTCCTTACTGCTTTTAACCCAGAAGTGGGTTTATTGTATATTTCTATAAAAAATCTCATAAAAACTATGAAGACACGTATGGATAGTGCATATTTAGATTTATTAGTATAGTCCTAAAATATGGTAAAATTTATGAAAAGCATGAAGATCATGTTTGATCTTCTAACCCTACTCCTTTTGGTTTAAAAGTGGGTTTATGTTTCTAAAAAAATATCTTAAAAGTTACCCGAGAGACACCGTATGATTTACCGTATATAATATATTCAAAAATTATTGTTCATTAGTTTCTTGTATTTATTTTAAAAAGTAGTTATTATAACTAAATATTTTTATAAAAAAGTCAAAGTATTAAAACAATAATACTACAATATAATTAATATATAAAAATATTAACATTGGTTATGTTTTTCAGCCTCGAATGCATGTTTTAATATTATAATTAGTAACATTTGTAAAGTTCCTTTATTTATTTGTTGTATAATTCATCAATAATACTTATAATAGATGTCAAGTGTACATTTTGTGAGATCTTAGATGAAATACTAGAAGCCAAGTCAAAGGTTGACCTTGAAATAAAGGCCCAGGAACTGCAAAATGGCCAAACTGGCAGCTCTCTCTTTTGGCCAAATACCTCTGCTTATGACTGCCTCCTTGGCTCGGACAGACAATTTGACTTTTGATTTTGATGAGTGGGCATTTGAATGCAATAAACAAGTGAGGAGCACAAGTGGGTCATTACTGACAGCCTCGACAGGATGCGGGTTAAGGCTGCCAGGGCTCACTGGCTCCGAAATGCAAAAGCACAAACGGCACAAAGCCCGTCTCCTGGCACTGGGTTACTAGCTATGTATACTTATTCTATGGACTTGTGTAAAGAGAAGTCTGTTGAAGGCATGCCAGGTTCTTCTTTCTTTGTGGCTGCCTGTGTGCTTTTGTCGATTTTCTAGTGGCGGCACCTCTTGTGGGGATCTGGCGAATCCCAATGACTTGGTGGACTGACGCCGCGCGGCTCCCGGTACGACAAATACACCGGCAACGGCGTGTCCTCCGGCAGATCGTCCCTGGCCAGTCTGGAGTTCATTAAATGATTCAGCTTCATTGTCACCTCGTCCTGGTAAAGTGACTCCGGCGAGCGGAACGGATCGATGGATCTGCGCCCATTACTCATTTCGTCCGCCAGACGCCTGGCCAGTTGGATGTGTTGGATCGTATTCTCCATCCTAGCTCGGATGGTGATGTCCGACGACCCCGATTCGACGCTGCTACGCGAGTAGTCGAGGTCATCTTCCAGGTCATCCATCGATGAACTATCCATTTCCTTGGATAAACACAAAAATTCCTAAAAAGTTTTCTCACAATATTCTCCACAAAATTTTTGATTTTTATTTCTTACCGTTTTGTAATTTTCAGCTTTTATTTAGAATTGTTGAAAGTTTTTGGCCGAAAAGTTAAAAACGTTATGTGACATGTGGCTTTTCCACGGCCTGCTTCTTCTTATGCTTTTCTTAAATAGTTGAGCTTTTTGGTCACTCTATTCCAGGGCTTACACTTGATTATTATCGATTATCGTTATATAAGTGATATAATTATGTATTATTATATTCTTTTTTTATGCGAAAGTGCGGTTCTAGCTTTAGTTTATTTTAATTTCACTTATTTAATTTATTTTTAAGATATAATAATGTTTTAGCCTATAAAAACAAATCATAAAAATACCTAATACTTAATAAAACTTAGCTTAATATAATACAAACGTTTTATTTAACAAGATATTACCATTTTTAATGTCAGATTAAAGCCAATTCCTACCGAAGTACAATAGAAACTTGTACATCCCCGAAAATCAAACATGATTTTCCAGGGCTGCATTAAATAGTGCCACACTGCTACTGTGGTTAGTGTTGTACAATTCCAAAGGACACCTGATATGGCTTTTGCGAATAAACAGAAAAAAAAGCCTAATCGAATGCCATTTAATTGGTAGCCCGACGACTGCAGGTTCTCCAAGCCAAAAGCCAATTGCTCCTGAAACCATTTTCTGTACTTCCTCCACCCTCCTAGCCCCCTTCCTAGAGCACTTTGGTGCAATGGCAAAATGCACAATTTCGTCTGGAAAATGCATATTTGTGGCATCCATTTGTATGGCTTTGTTGGGCCCGAAAGTCCGAACCGAAAGATAATCAAATACGCATTTCTCTTACTCTCTTTTTGCCGCCGCCCCCCTATAACCCCCCTAATGAACAAAGTTTTGCGCTGCCAGGGCTGCAACCATTGAGGTATTCAGACCAATAGAGAAGAGGAATTGGTTTTTAAAAATAAAAGTTTTTATGGGATTATAAATAGATATTTTTAAGATAAGTTACTTTTAGTTAATTATTTTTAATTTATATTTTTTTAATGTTTCAGCTTAAAACTCTATTAATGGAGAGCCCAAATAGGCTCAAATGGAAAAAGTGTTCAGAAATTGCCATTTTAAAGTGCAGAATGCTTTTCGCATCAAAATCCAACGAAACTTTGCTAACGAATTAAGAGCAAAATATTATATGTATTTCTGGGATCTGGGAAAATGTTGCATAAAGCGGGCTAGGGGCGTGGCCGGATACCCCTCTTTCAGAGTGGGTGAGCGGGATGTTTAAGAAGTTTTTGGGGATTTCGGGGAAAAGCCTGGTGTATGGGGTTGGGGTTGGAAAGGGGCACGCAATTATTTTCCATGCTCCATTTTAACAATTTGGAGAAAGAAATGTGAGTCAGTGAAATGCAAAAATGAATGAATGAATGGGCGACTCCCGCACTCCGTCTCTCTCTCTCAGAAAAGTGGGGCCTTAAAGCCTAGCAGTCAACATTTTCATATGCATGCTTAAGTAGTGCAGGAGCAAAAAAAAAAGGGGGGGAAACAAGTAGAAACAACAACCAAATGCCACAAGGAGCCAAGAAAATATTGAGTTAACCCGAGCAGCGCTGCCCTAAAAGTATGCAATGAAATGTTATTTTCCTCATTTCCACAAAAACTTTCAGAGCTGGCTCGTAACCCTCAGCTTAACCTCCTCCCATTACCCAGGCCGCGACTGGGGTTCCTCCCCGTCCTAGAAGCCCCCCTTTTTTCGTAAGCCACTGAAACTTCGTCAGATGCAGCTGCTGCTTTTGGCCGGGTCTTAAATTAATTGCGGCCTAAGAAGTTCACTTAAGCAATGACCTCAAATAGATAATAATTGTACATATATATACTGAGATACATATGGGCTGGCATACTCAAGACTTTAATACAAGAATAGTATATAAAAGTTGCATTAAATTCCTCAGGGAAGACCCTTTTTCAGAGACTTTGCTGGGACTCAGATTGGAATATTTTAGATTTTTTTTTTTATTTTTTGTTTAATAGTTATTCTTGTATTTAAGTCTTTAAAAACTATAGAAATGAGAACAAAAGACTGTTTCATTATTATAAAATTATTATTGAAATTATATTAAAGAATTCAAAGCTTAGGGCTTGACTTCGGCTGGAATGTTATACAATATTTTATTTATTTTTTTTCCATTTCTATTCTTTGAAGTTTGAAGAAATGTTTAATAGTTTCTTAGAAAGAAAGTACAAAGATTCTGTAGAAACGCTTACAAGTAATTCCCTCATCTAATTATAGACCCACTACTGCTTATTTGATGGAACTGTTTCCCCCCCCTGAAACCTAGACTACATAAGTATTTCAGCAAAATTGCGATTCACTTGGATTCACCTTTTTCCACTTAATGAATCACAAATTGAAAAGGGAAAGCAGTCGTCAAGGTAAGTGGGTTGTGGAATGGCACAAGTCCTGTGTCATTTTAACCCCTTTGTTGATATATAAAAGCTTCGATTTTGTGCGAATATCATCCCAATTCAGCACTTTCCTTGCCTTTTGAGCGTAGGACGCATTTCCTCTGACATCAATCGTTCTGCAGCTGATGCTTTTCATTGTTTTAGCCACAGTATTTGCACACACAGAGCCCGGAGTGTGTAACAGATATTGTCGAAATGGTATTGGGGGGTAGCCACACCCCTGGCATATAGTACAATATCCAATGACAATGGAACCACAAAACTCACTCTCTATGAGGCGTCCTCGTTCGCTTTCGTTGTCAACCGCAAAACGTTTAATTACATGTCAAAATGCGAAATGCATTGAACAAGACAGGAAGCATAACACTCGGCCTCATCCTCATCCTCAGCCAAACCCCCCTTTTTCAGCTACGCCTCTGAACTGAACCGAACCGAACTGAACCACTTCCTATGGCATCCGTAATGCTTCCTGAGCCGCTGCGTCATCATCAGCGTTGTATTTTATAGATAAAGCGCCGCGTCCTTGCTCTACAGCTCCCAAATTCCCGTATTATGAGTGAACATGCAGAAACAACCTCATTACCAACGCAGAACATAGACCAGGGCCGACACGCCCCAACACCCATTTGCAAACACAAAATACACTTATGAACAGGCGCCCCTGGGTTTTGAGGGCATTTCCTGCAAGACGAGGGGAAGCAACGGCCATCAAGCCAGGCCTGTCAAGATACTTTCTCTAAAATATAAGTATTATTAAGCCAGTATTTTATATCTTATCGAAAATTAATATGCAATAGGTAGCGTTATATTTATAGCAAAGCTGATCATTTTTTACTTAAAAGGACTTGCAATATAGAGTACCATATACATACATATATCATATATCTTTTTACTTTTGATTTTAAAATAAAGTTAAATCTTTTTAAGATGTTCTTGGAAGCACTCTAGCCACTAAGAGCTAGTGTGGTTTTTCTTAAAGTATTTCCTTAATATCGTAATACCTTCTGGTATCTTGGGTTTAGTGTTCTTTCTTGCAGTCGTGACCTTTGTGGCTGTGTATCTTAAGACGTGGGAGACCTGGGGGTTTTCCTGGGTCATTCTTTCAAACCATTCATGCCACCCATCAATAGGTTCTAAAAATAGATTCCTGGGACTTTTTTTAAATTTTTGTATGCTAATAATTGGGTTTTACAATAAAGTTCTCATAATTATATCCGATATTTGCGATATATATCCGATCATAACTGCAAGGGTATATTAACTTGGGCTAGAAAACAAAAAAACACCTTTCTAAAGCCATATTTTCCCTAAAAGAAACTGTTTTAAAACCTTCAACAAATCAACATACATTTTGTACCCTCCACAATAGGTGGCAGGGACCTCAAAGGACCTTAATGTTTTGTACTTTAGTGTACCGCGTGTTCCGTAATTGCTTCCGGAACACAGGTTCGCGGCTTTGGCACGTGTTTTCACTTTTTAACATTTCTGTCGAGTTTTTTATGCTGCGGCTTGCCAACAAAATTATTGACAGTAGGCGTTACCAGAAAAACCCAAAGCCAGCCTGCGAAAATCGATGTTGTTGGTGGGTTGCAGAAAAAAAAAAAAAAGGAAAACTGAGAGAGAAAAAATAGTGTGTGGGTGTGTGTGTGTTGGGAACTCAATTAATGGCTGGTGGAGGATGTTGCATCAAAATAGTTTACGGGGGCTACGAGGTCCTTCAGGCACACACACACACACCCACTACTAACGCCCCCTTGAAAATTTGAACTATGTCTGCGGCATGTGTCTGAGGTCATGTCGGGAATCCTGCTGGCATGTTGCAAGCAACTTGCAAGCCTTGTGGCATGCTGCTAGCCAGATTTAGTGGCCTTGCTTTCGTGAAAGGAGCTCCTCATTTGTCTAGTTGGGTGGCAAGAGTGCAGGACCTTGACCGAAAGCCAAGGAGGAGTCCTTCCATCTCACCTAAAAATCTAATTGATATAAATTTGCAAAAGGAGTGCAGTCGCCGCATCCTTTAAATATCCTTTCGGATATTGGCCCACAGTGGCCGCAACTTTATTATAACGAAGGAGGCAGGAATAGATAGTCACAGGACACAGGGCACAGGACGCAGGACGCAGGACAGGATGTGCAGCAGCAGCAGCATCAGCAGTGGGTTATTTTTTTGTTGTTGTTGTTGTAGGAAATTCATGGCACGCGGCACGTTCTATCCAGGCATCCTAGAAGAGTCCTTTCCCTCGAAAAAAAAGGAGGATGCCAAGTGCTTGCGTAAAAATGCATAACGGCGCCAAAAGTCAAAGAGCAAAAGTTATTTTATACACATTATTTTCTTTTTTTTTGCTCCTTGGCAAGGATTTTACACACAGAAACACACACACACTCAAATAGAGAAAACCCACACTAGGAGAACACATAGTTTGCAATTGTGAGGCCAAGAAAGTAACTTAGTATTTGCGAAATTTTATAAATTCTGTGATGGAGAGAGCTCATAAGCTTTAACAGTAGATTATGGATGGTTGGAGGCTTTCTAGGCTTAAATGTAAATATATTTAATAAAAAGCTTAATTTAAAATATTTATTACAATTGTCAAGGGAAGTTAGAACTAGAGAATGGGCTTTGCTAATCTTAGGGGTCAGGCTAGACTTGGAATTCATAGAAGCCCTTTCAGAATTTTTCTTTAATTTAAAATCTATTTATTTTTAACTAAAAACTAAGCTTATTAACACAAAAAATAACCACCAAGTCATCCAACTAATTTAAAATTAAATTTTGAATTAAAATTTCAGTTAAAAGTTTAAACACCCCCGGGAAGGATGTGAAAAAAACACACACTTCCAGCCAAGAGGATTCAAAATGGTGTCAGTAGTGGTTGCCATTCAAAAAAAAAAAATAATAAAAAAAGGCGCCAGTAACTCACACAAACACAAACACACACACATAGTCTATAAAAAAAAGAAGAGTAGAAGGAAACTATTAGAAGGTGTTGGCTGGCAACATTTTGCAGAGAGCCTGGCGCAAGGATGCGCATAAATTGCAGGCACCATGCATAAATGGAAGGATATTGCTGCAGCCCCGGCCAGCCTTTGATCCGAGCCCGAGTTTCTTTCTACGCTTTTTTTTTCTTTTTCTCCATCCTTTTTGGCAAAAGGTAACAAGGAGCAACATAGCAAGCCTGGCCAGGATGAGCCAGTGAAAGGATGAACCAAAAAAAAATGGCAATAAAAAAAAATGGGGAATCGACAGAAAGGAACTGTGATTAAAGGGGGATTCCCTAATTGATAAGAAAGCTGAGATTGAGGAAAAGGGAAATTGGAAAAAAGAAATTGAAAATGTGCTTTTCCCCAAAGAAAATGCCATTTTAATTTAATTTCTCTTTCGTTTTACCCACTAAACAAATATTTGGAATTTATGTGAGACATTTGTCAGTTGGAGACGGAATCCTTGGAATGGAAACTCCGAATCCACGATTGACTCGGTGACTTCTTTCTGGGGCGCGTCATCTGGTCGCGGGAATGAGATTTATGATTGCCTTTGTGCAGCCATCCCTGACTTGGCCTGGCACCTTTCAGCTTTCAACTGCCTCGATATCTGTCTAGTTGGGTGTGGGCATGGGGCGTGGCTAGGTGATTACCTAAAGCAAACACAGACAGGAGGGCAAACAGCAGCAGCAGCAGCAGTAGAAGCGGCAGTAGCAGCAGCAGCTGACAAACCCACTCAACGAGTGGGCCTGTCCCAGCCATTGTTGCAGATTGTTGTGCGAGCAGCTCTTCTGCGAGTGAAGAGTGAAGAGCCCAAAGGATGCAGGGATGAGGACGTAGATGGCCTCAAGGCTTGCCAACAAAAGGATAGGATGGATGGCCTGTCCTGTCCTGTCCTGTGCTGTCCTGTTCTCAGCTGGGTCATCGGCTTGGGTCCGACCCGACGCATGTGTGTGAAAAGAAATGGAAAATGGTAGGATGAGGATGAGGACCAGATCCCAAGGCAGGATCTCGTTGAGTGCATACGCGGCGTATACGTAATGCATTCAGGTGGAATGCATATGTGTGCACTCACACAGTCCAGCAGCAGCAGCAGCAAAGAGAAAGAGAGGGGCTACGAGTGGTTGAAAGGAGACGGCACGAGACACTCGTAGCGTGTGTGAACAGTCACTTGATTGTGTTATTATTATTGTTTCAAGTGTTGCTTTCTGTTCGCCTTGTTTATTCGCATGCATTGTAACTGTAGCTGCCCTCGAAGAGGGGCCACCGAGGTGGGGGCCCTGCCAAAGGACCAGTGGCACAGTGGTAGCTGTGGCACACAAAGGACGTTGCTCCTTTCCGGCAACCAGCAACTAAATGATGTGGAAAAAAGACTGATGCGTTCATTACAGCTGGACAAATAGAGACTCAAAACAATACTCTAGTTTAAATAAATGAAATTTTATTCTAAAGGGTCTTAGTTATAATAGGCAATGTCTTGTTTATAACATCCTTTTGGAACTTTTGTTTAACTACCATAGATCTTAACTCAATATTAAACCCTATAAACCTATCCATTGCCAGTTTGTCTTGTTCCACTGTACAGTAAAATCCCCTGCTTTCCGCCAATTCAATGGTTCGGCATCCCCATTGTAGCCAGCACACTTGAATGCACTCGAATGTGCAGCGAACCGAAGTCGGGCAAACGACCCACTGTCCCTCAGACCACCCTTCCGGGCGTATTTGTTCCAATAATGTTTTCATTATCCCTCCTGATATGCGATTGCCTGGCTGTGGATTTTATTGTTTACCAGAAATGATGGATCATAATTTTCGGGCATCGGACATCGAGCATGCAATAAATATGAGGCGGATGCAATGTTGCACAATATTAACTACAGTATTACTTGCGGCCTTTTAATAATGGTATTATATTATACGGAATAATATGCCACAGTCATGCCATTAAATGAGTAAAAATTCCAACGAAATCTGAGCATTTATTGAATTCATTTTAAGTAGAAACCGGATTGACCTTTTTATATATATTTTTTTCCCTTCCATTTGCATTTACTCGCTCATTGTGAAAAGAGGTAATTTATGAAAATGACTAAACGAATGCGTGCAAATTATGCCTTTTTCGGGCAATGGCAGCAGGACTTGGAATATGGGTTAAGTGCAGCAGGATGTTGGTCTCGCCGGATGTTCTCCTTCTCGGCTCCATCCACTTCCCCTTTCCTTTCACCAAAAACTCCCCACTTTCGTCGTCTTTTTGTTGCTTCCTTAACAGTCGTAAACAAAAAGGTAGCTGTCCCGGCTAGCATCCTCGCCTCTCAGTTTATTTATATTATAGCCCTGCCCTGGTAATAGGTACTACACTACAGAAGACTTGTAGTTTAGAAAAATATTTTAAATTCTAAAAAAAAATAGAATTTGTATTTATTAGTAACTTTCTCTAGAAGTTTTCAAAGGTATAAAGAACCATAGGAAGTTCTTCGATAGTTCTAGTTAAGCTAGGGTATCCCACATTTTAGTTTCCGGCTAGCTCGTTGTCGTTTGCAGTTGCCGAGTTCGTCCTTTTTTGCAGCTTGTTTGCAAAATGCATCTGGCCTGAAACGGAAGGCTGAGACGATGATAAAGCGGCAGGATGACTCCTTGCCGGCAGCTCCTTTTCGCCCGGCTCCTGCTCATTAAAAATTACCCTTCTTATGGTGAAGTGGAATTAAAATCGCGGCAGTTGGTAGCGGCGTGTGGCGCGTAAAGTTCTTTTAACTGTTTATAATACGCAACGCAGCAGAAGTACACACTCCCAGCCAGACAGGGACTAAAACGAGGACCAGGACGAGGACCAGGACGAGGACATGGATGAGGAAAACAAAGCATCGTCAACAATGAATTAAAAAACACAAAGTTACTTTGCCACATTTCTTTTTGCCTCTCTGGTTGTTTTCCTCTTGCTAGGTTTACTGGAAGTCCTTTGTTTCTACGACTACAGTCTGTCCTTTTGAGATGCCATTACAACTATCGATATTACCGATATATAAGTCTTTTAATAATGATAAGCTACCTTTAAATACATGAAATTATACATATTTTAAATATAAAGCCCGATATATAGTTCTAAGGGTCATTTTCTACGAAAACCTTACGAAGAAATAAACTTATAAAAAGTTTAAACCCTTTGGCCTTTAAAACTATTATCGATATTATCGATATATCTGCCTCTTACTACCGATAAACTATTGCTAACCCATCAATCCTCTTTAATAAGCAAAAAAAACCATTCCATTCGACCCAATTCCCTTAATCCACCAAAAACCCACCAAAGAAAAAAACTTATTAAGAGATTAAGCTTCTAATAAGCATTTCCACAGGCTTCACTGTACCATCTGCCCTGAAAGAGGCGTGAAAGTTAAGAGGGGGCGTTGTGCAGCAAAGTTGGCTCCCAAGTCATTAAGACTAATGGCCACCTACACGTTGGGTGGCTGGGAGCAGGGAGTTGGGGCTTCAGGCCACCGGAATCGTTGGGCGAACTGAGAAGGAGCCATAAGGGTAAGGCATAAGGCCGGAGGATCCTGTGGCTGTGGCCAGCACAAATAACCAAGTAGTTGTTCGGCGGCTTTGATTTTGTAGCACACGTCTGCCCAAGCCCGTTCTATTGTTTGCAACTTGGCTTTGTTTCGGTCGAGAGTCTAGACTCTAGACTGAATCGGTTAGAGATGGTAGAGGAGGAAAATCAACAAATATTCGTTCAATTTCAAGAAGAACGTACTCTTTTCTTATCGATTTTTTCGATATACATATGTAGAAAATGTAAAAAAACAAGATCGTTACTTCTTCATTATTCTTCTATTATTATCGTTTGTTAGATTACAAGTGACTATATAGTCCCCTATTTATTTAAAACCCTCCCATTTTTTCCAAGAAACTATTTTAATTTGAAATTATTCTTAAAATCTACTATCACTTAAGAAATCAGTCTCCCTATTAGATAATAAATCCCCATTAGTTTCGATACCTTTCGATAGCATTTATCTCTGGCTTTCGTCCCTATTAGCGTTCCTTTTGGCTGGGCTGCCCACTCCGTCTCTGTCTGGAGTGTAATTAAGCACTTCAGCCGAGTTGTAAAATGTTCCCCGCCACTGGATTCGGTCGGAATACAATTTAAGGCAACCATGCGGCTATATTGCGGCCTTTTCTCTATTTTTTTTTTTTTCAACCACTACTACTACTTTTGACCAGTTTTTGCCTCCACTTTCGCTGTCTGCCCTCTATTGACTGCCTTTGAATTGTGTTGCAGGGCTTAGCCCATTTTTTCTTCGCATTTTTTTTTGTTGGTTATTGAGTTTCGATGAACAGAAATACCAGAGGCGGTGGCCAAGGCCGCCATAACTTGGCCCGAAACGAAATATCTGGCCTGGCCGCAACATTCTAGCCGGCTAATGGCCAAAGTTTAGATACAAGTTCTTAAGTTGTTTTTTTTTTTTGGTCTGATAGTACTTTGTATACAAATATTTCTTTTGTGTTTCGCTCGAGTTGGTAATTGGTGAGAGTTTTTATTTAAAAAATAATTTTCAAAAGTCAGAAAAGTGGCATGAAATTGCGGGTAAAAGACCCTTTTGCTCATCAGCTGGTCCCTTGATTATGGAAACAGAAACGAAAACTCCTATTTTTACTTTTTTTTGTTCGTTGTACTGGCACTTACTCGAGTGCTCATTACTCGGGAAAGGAAAGTTTCCCGAAAGACTTGACAGATTGTTTGGCAAATTGTCGTGCAAATTGCAGACGAAATGGGGAATTGCGACGAACGAGCGAGCTTTTCGCCGCTCTATGACATGTGAAGTTATGTCCTTTATTTTTTGGCATCACCCGGGGATCCCCTCCAGGCCAAAGCTTGTAGTCTTCAAGTTGATGAAATTATTTCCGTATAATTTAATTGCATTACGAGTGAGAAATGATATACATAAGTGCATAGTGCTACCCGTCACTCGAGGGTTTTGTAATTTCTGATTCTGATTTTATTTTTTTTTTTTATTTTTCAGGGGGTAGGCTGTGCATTCATTATGTGCATGGTGTCTTCTTTTTCTGTCATTTCCCCATGGCGTTGTCAACAAGCCTTTCCCCTCCCCAGTCTCAACCCTTTTACATTTTCCGCATAATCGTCTGTCTTCATCACGGCGGAAAAGCGGAGAAAGTAGCGAAACAGAAACAGAAACTGAAGAGGGTAGAAATTTATGCTTGACATAGAAACACAATTTCGCCAACTGTCGGCCATTTTATTCTTATTCCCCTTTCGCGCCCTCCATCTTTATTATTCGCTCGTTGTTTACCGTTTTCACCTTTATTTTATTTTTTTTTTCAGGCATCACACCTTTGGTCATCGGCCTGCCATGGGCCATGCCATGCCATGCCCTGCCCGGGTGATTAATTGCCAAGCCAACTCGGGACAACTTTACGAAAATTTAATGGCTTAAACTCATTAAGTCTGTTCATTGGGGCTACGAGGAATAATCACCCGAGGATCTAAGAATCAATGAACTTGAAAATATGTATCAAGAGGTTTTAATCTTATTTTATTTTAAGCTTTTGCTTGGGACGCTGCCAAAGAATGAACGGCTTTTTTTTTAAAGACTTTATAGACAAAATATGGACATTTTAGAGAAGTTTTCTTAGATATTTTAGGCTTTAAGTATATCATATTATTTGTCTTGTTTCATAGATATTCTTAGAGTATCCAAGTCTCTACTTGAATTTATTTTATTCTTCATAGATTGAGTTGCAAAAGCAGGCCAAAAAAATAGTTGAAAAAAAGCGAAATGAAATTAAAACCGGAACCGTGAAACAAACAAATATTACTCAGGTTAGGTGTCTCTGTTTTCTATGTTTGATGTTCTGTAATAAAGCCTAAATTAAGAGCCCTTCGAGGTGGGCTTAAAAAATATGTAATAAAAACTATAAAAAAACCTATACAAAATTTAAGTAAATACTTCTGTAAATGTGCTCTTTATGGCTTATATGTAAACTTCTAAATCATCAAAATCGCAAACATTTTCTAGAATCTCTAGCAACTACAAAGTCCAGAGTCAACCCTCTGGAAAAGTGAAAAAAGAACGCCAAGAATGCGGCTCAGGTGAGTGACTGAGTGTTTGTGTGTCGGGCTATGTGTGGCATGCCCCATGTCCATGAGCGAGGCAAGTGGTGGAGGCAAAAAAAAAACCAGGGGGGAGGCAGATAGTGCTCTGGCGCCATGCATCATGCTGACGAAGCTGTTGACACTTCATAAATACATGAGTTGCAGTCAGAGAGGCTCCACACACAGATACAAACACACACATACACTTACAGTTGTATCTGTAGCTGAGCGAGCTTAAGTGGATGTAGATGCAATTGTTGTTCTTCACTTGGCTACCCTTTAAGCCAGGATGGGTTTTCATTGCAGGACTTAACACAGACTAAGCAAACGTCAATCGGCTTTAGTATCCTTATGTGCCACACCTCCCTCCCTCCAATAGCCACTGTTGATCCTTGCTAAAGGATAACTATTGGGTCGACCCGTTGGCAGTTCTGATTATTTGTTTTTTTAGCCTCTTTGTCGAGTACTTTACACTTGTATCACTCATACGCCCTGTTGCCACAAGGCCAAGCCCTCTGATTCTTAAAAGCCGCCACTGAAACAAGGAAATGCTCTAACAATTGTATGTTTATTTTTTATGATTTAAATAAATTAAAGCCATAAAAAGGAAACTTTAAAAGTAACATATACTGTTAGGGGATGAAGACTATTCTCTTTTTAGTAAAATAAAATATTTTATTTATTTACTTAAAAGTTACTACCAGGACAAGTAATTATTTTGACATTTTGACGGTTTTTAGGTGTTTTTTTGTGGAGAAGCCACCAATAGCCCATTATCCTATTACACATTCAACAAGTTCCAAATCGAATTATTTTAATGTGTTCATAATCATAATTGCTGATAATTATTGCACTTACATGCATTTCCGTGCCTTTTTTGATGCGAAAAATGAACAAATCATTTAGGGCCAGATTATTTTGTTTGGGCCTTAATCGCATTAGTCGGTCGCACCATTTCGTAATGGCCTGTCAATAATTGAACGATAATTGCACAAATCAGGTGGATAATTTTATTGTTTAGCAAAATATGCTGGAAATTAAAAATCCGATTGTCATCCGCAGTTTGTTATTTTTTTCCCCTCTGCATGTGTGTGTGTGTGTTGCCTCCGGGGACTTCCCCGGAAATAGTGCCATGAAGCATTTAATAAACCGAAAAGTTCAAGCCAAAAAAAAACAAAAAGAGAAAAACTGGCAAGAAAAATGAATCACCGACAAATTACGGTAAGAAAGAAGAAGCAAATGGCAGCAACAACATACCGTTATGGCAGCTTCCGTCTTTTATTGTTTGCCACACTTGGAGTCCTGAAAGGTCCTTCATCCCCACCACCCCACAACCATCTTTGCCATACAATTCCATATTCCGACAGAGAGGCTGTAAAAATTTCACCATAACTTCCACCGAAAAGCGAACGAAATGAAAAAGGTCTTATGAAATATGCATATGATCATTTTGGCCTTGTGCCCAAGTCACAGAGTGCACTGTAAGAAAAACCTTTAAGATAAATATGAGGCACTCATAGGAAGGTTAAGAAAAATATTCAAAGATCTAATCAAGAAAAATATTAATGTTAGGAGGGGTTTTCATCAAAATACGAATTATTATCAGCCCAAGGGTTGGAAACAATATTTTCCCTAATTCCTATTTTTTTAAATATTTAAAAGAAAATAAAATTGGGATAATATAGTAATTATTGTAAATATAGTATGTTAAATACTTAATATATTAACAGTAATTATGTATAAATATTAAGCCTCTATATCGTTTTCATCAAGTTCCTTTAAAGTTCCTTTTAACCATTTAACCATCCCTATTTTAACCCATCCCATCTAACATCAGACACTATTTAATTATAGATATTACCATAATATAACTATTAAACTAAAATATATGAAATAAATTTAAAAAAAAAGGCAAAAAGACACCCGATTTTCTTCACCGTGTCATCTCTATCTGAGGAAAATTTCATTAAAGTTCAAGTGAAAATTCTTATTTGAACTTTAAGATGTTCGCGCTGGGGATTCCCGGCAGTGGCAACAAGGGTATAAAGAACAACTGAATAGGGGGGGCAGGGGGGTCTGAGGAGGGCTGGATGGATGGTTAAAAAACAACATCCGCAACGTAAAAAAGTTGTCGGCTGAGGCAGAGAAACTGAGGCAGAGAAATTACCTGCAACGTAGGTAAACAAATGCCCCAGCAAGATGCCAAATGGAAAATGGGCAAGTCGGCGGCAAGTGGGCTAAAGCAAAAAAAAGAAAAGAGTTTACGAAGTAAAGGACTGGGGGTACTCCAGAGAAGGAAAAAACTTAAGTCGTTAGGCAAACCCCGGGCAGCAAACAATTCCCGGCATGTCTGGAATTTCACTTTGCTCTCGGAAGTGCCCTGACAAGTTGCCTTCGTCCTTTCACTTCGATCGACTTGTAAACTAAACCTCAACGAGTATCAAAAGTCGTCTTTCAATATATGTATTGTATATATAACTATACATATATGGTATATACAAGTTATTGCTTTTGTATGACAGACAATCGATGTCTGGTAGACAGGTAGACAAAGCACCTGCTGGGTTTTCAAATCATGAGTCTGGAATTCTGAATCCTGACAGCATGGCCAAGGTATTGCATTTCTAATTTTATTTTTTAAATCTTTTCAGATTGCATAAATAAAAGGAATTAATTGACAAGGATATCCAAGGCAAGCCTTTCTATAAAAGCTTTTGTATATTACATTTTAAAGACTCTACACAGATTCTATATCTTTATAAGGATAACTAAAGATATAAAAGTTTCATTAAGTCTAGATACAGGTTTTAGGGACTATGTATATAGTTTTATTATGGATAAAGACCTTGCTTTGAGACCTTTAATAAAACATTTTTAAAGACAATCTTAATTTTTTCACATTTTCCATATCATATATTTATTTTAAACTCATAGTGAAAACTCTTTGGAATTTCACCTTTAATACTCCCTTTAAAAAATCATTGCCTACTTCTAGGCTTACATTTTAAAACAATTTAACCAAAACCCATAATTTTCTTTTAATTTCGATTTTACAATTAACCACCTGTCGTGTAATTAAGCATATTTATTGACAATCATATCGGAACACACTTGGCCATAAATGAGCCCACAACAAATGGGTTAATGACATCGATTTGACAGTTGCGTTGTTTTCTGAAAATTAATGACAGATTGGAAGGCGACACGGAGCCAATTGTGATTCGACAATTATTTGCCACAATCGCAATCGGAATTCCCCAAGGAATCCCCCGCTGATCCCTGTCCAACTGTCCGTTTGTTTGTTTTTGGTCTGCCCGTTTGTTTGCATTTTCCATAAAGGATATTTATCTTGAGGTTTTGTTCGGGCTGTCATTATTCAGCGACTGGACCAAAAAACTCCCACACTCTCCCCCAGTACCGTCGACTGGCCTCTTCATAAATTATAACCAAAAACACAGAAGTGTGAGGGAAACTGGGCGGAGGGGGTCTTACCATGTAACGCTGACGTTAAAGTATTTATCACAATGACAAAATCAGTGATGCCCGGGAGGGGCGAGTGTATTATCGGTGGGCGGAGCACTGGCACTGGCATTACTTTAGGGTTTAAATGTAGCATATTTACAAATTGTTTACAAACACACACACACTAACACACACGCAGCTCTGCCCACGCAGACATAAAAGCTCACACACGTGCTCAGTGTGGTGATAAATGATAACAAATTAGCGGTTTGTCTCTTAAGCGAAAAAGGGGCGCACACACACAAAAGAAGATACCACAAAGTTACCGCAATGCAATAAATCACATCACCTGGGCACACTTACCAACACACACACACACATACACGCATACCTGGCAGGAGGTTCTCACGCACAACCAAAAATGCCAGCAAGTACAGAAGGACTTGGCCAAGAAAACTGATTTTTTTTCTATGAAAAAATTATAAATTTTAAATCAATAATTTATTTTAATAATCTAAAAATAATATCAAATAAAAATAGTACTTTTTATGACTTTAGAAAGGTATATCCTTCACCTTAATTCAATGTCTTCCATTCGAATCTCTACCGTATCACGCATACGCCGCGTAAGCCCGACCTGAGCTGCTTAGGCAAGCAAATGGGAAATCGAAGGGAGGGAGGCCACAAAAAGGCGAGAACACTCCGGCCGGGTGGGGAACGAGAGTTGGAGGAGTGAACGAGTTACCTGGTAACTGGAAAAGCATGGAGAGCATGGCCTCGGCATTTATATCTTGCACCGAAGGAGCTCTGCCGGCAATTCCCCAGGATGGCCAGGATGCCAGATTTCGCAGGACTTTTTGCGCCGGGTGTTAAGTGGCGCTTGGGCATAATTCATGATGCACGGCGGCTGTTTTTGCTGCCTCTGCTGCTTCTGCTACTGCCTCTGCCTCTGTGCTTTCCCTCGCTTTTCCTCCGGCCGACTGCTGGGCGCATTTTAATTATCATTTTGTGGACTCAGACGCGTTTTGGTAACCACGCAAAATTTAATGAGCGACCGTTCTGCGCCCCGACTGCGAAATTATAGCCAAACATAGAGCTATACAGTAGCAATACATACAAACATCCGTATATAGTACTACGTACACACTTGTAGACCCCAGGCCACAAACTCCGACACCTAACCTCTCCAGAAAATTCAGTTTTTGCCTTTTTTACACCCGCCGCCCTGCTTCTGGTCCGACTTTGGTGAACTTATTTCATTACATTTAAACTAGCCGCACGATATTTGCTTTACAGTTTTGCACTCTAATGAAGAAACTTTGCGGCCCCATATGCCCCTCAGCTCGTGTATGTGTGTGCTTTTCGGGGGTGTATATTTTCCAGGGGGAGTGTGTGTGTGTGTGTGTGCTTATCGGGGTCACCTTTTTTCGGTGAGGGGGTGCTAGTCGGGGCGAGTGGCCAGGGGGAAAACTCCAAAGTCTGGCGCTTGAAGTACGGCACAAATCCATTTTTGTAATCAAAATAATGGCTTGGATTAAGCCAAGAAGGCAAGGAAACTTTGAAACGATATCGGGGTCGCTAAAATTAAATCAAGTCATTATAATTAAAGTTTAGAGTACAAAGGCTTTAAGGTTTAGGTTGATAAAGATTCCACCTACATATAAACCTTATTATTTATTTTCTAAAAATAATTAAGCTTTAGTTGGGGTCACCAAAAGTCAATGTAGTCATTATTATTAAAGTTTAAAAAACATGGAGGATTGGGGTTTAAGGATTTAGAGCTTATATAATCTTAATGTCGGGGTGTCGGGGTCACCAAGCATTTCATTAAATCAAATCGTTTCAATTAAAGTTTTTTATAAAGCCATGTTCAAGTTTTGTATGCTTAGTGAATATAAATATAGTTTTCAGTCATAAAATGTTTCCATTTATTTCTAAAAAGGACAAATAAACTTGAAAGAAATATCGGGGTCACCAAAATAAAACTTCAAGATACATATTCTTGAAGGCTTGAGCTTAAACAATATAGAATCTATAATGTATCTATAGCTTGCAGCCTTTTAGCTCCCATTTGTTTTGGAAAAATAATTAAAATTAAATTACCTACAAACTAAAGCCTCTGAATAATTGTGTTTACATTTGAAAACAATTAAATATTCACTAAATAAGCCCTTTATTTGGGCTTTAAATGCATTTTGATTTGATTAATTTATGCCTGGATAAAGTTAATCAATAATGCAAGGGCTTTTTAATTTAAGTAGTTAAGGCCCATGAATTCTATCATCAATTATGTAGAATAGAATGCTTCGACCGAAATAATGAGTGTGGGAATATGAGAGCTGTTTATCATAATGGAAACACAAACAAAACTAAATCACTTCTCTATGAAAAGGAGCCCAAAGTTATGGGCGTTCTTGTTAATCAACATAATCAGGCAAAATGGGCGACGATCTAATTTTAAAAGAGCCATAACCAGCTGCATAAAAGGCCAGTGTGTGTGTGTGTGAGTGCTGGCCTTTTTGTGGGCCTGGCTTAAAGGGCAATTTTTGAAGTGGCCCATAAAAAAAGGTGACAATGTGTGCGATACACACACATGGAATGCCCCCCATTCCCATTTGAGTCGCAAACAACAGAAGCAAAAAAAAAATGGGGAAAAACATGCACGATAATTTTAATTTCCTGTGCCAGGAGGTCGAATGCTTCATCACATTTATGATGAAACGGCGAGCCAGGCTAACCCGCACCCACACCCACACCACCATCGCCACTGCATCAGTAATCCAGTGGGCCACCCGAAAACCACCCACGAGTTCATTGCTCAGTGGGGCGACGCATAAAAGCGCGCTTCACTTATTTCAATCAAATTACGGCCAATGAATATTGAACTATCGGGTCTCCGGTAGAGACTCTATACGCCCACACACATCCCACATACACACGTATCGTTGGCAAAAATAGTTTTTCGGTAGCAACTAAAAACGTTGTGGTTTTTGCTTATATTATTATTTTTGATCAAAAAAAAAAGACCAGCTCGCAGCTTTTGGGAGGCGAGGGATAAGTCGCGATGCGAAACAATTGATTGGCGACGCCTAGTGCGCACTGCAACTCGAACTCGATACGCAAATTCGATTAAAAAAATTTCCATTCGCATATTTACGCATATTGCATTCTATTTGCATACCAATATGGGCGGAAGGGGAGTGGTAATAATATCCATCAAATATTTAAGTACAGGTAGCTTAAAAAGTACAGCCATAAAACAAATAAGCAGGGCTTTGAACTGTGGTCTTCCCATCCGGATTGTATTTCAAGGATTTCCGAGGTACATAATTCATATAGATTTGGGTTACTTTTTTGTCTTTATTTATTATTCCATGTTTCGTTTATAGTTTCATTTGAATTTGCCCATTGTGGATGTCCATTAATCAATTAATTTGTCCCACTGTGTCCACATGGCTGTCCAATTGGCATGCCACTTTTTGGGCCATGTTATACGGCATCGTTAGGCTTTTGCCATTTGACTGAACGCATAATAAAAATTGGCACATATTTTTGGTTTTTGTAGCTGTAACTGTTGCAGTTGCATTGTGATTTCACTTTTTGTTCTGGATATGGAAGTATAAACATCGAAAATATATCGAAAAACAGGGATATTAAACGAAACAGAAGGGATTATGAAGTTTTTCTTAAAAAAGGGGTCAGTTTCTACAGATCTACTTCTACATTTTTTCCACTTTCGATAATTTACGATAATTTGAATATCGTTTTTTGAGAATACCATACCATTGCCGCTATCTTCTTATAAAATACTAAGCAATCATAATCGTTAAAGATCATTATATTAAACAAAACATCTCAGTTTTCATATATGTTTTCGATTCTGCACTATTCTGCATCAAAATCTGATCACAAAATATTTTTCGCATTTTTTTCCAATTTTGTGGGGAGACCCCTTGTGAAATCACGAATATCCACAGTCGGCCCAGAGCCATAGCTATATCTCAGCCAATTCTCATCCGATTCTCAAGCGGAGTACCTTAAACGATTTGTGGGCCGATTCTCCACTATTCTGCATCAAAATCTGATCACAAAATATTTTTTGAATTTTTTTCCAATTTTGTGGGGAGACCCCTTGTGAAATCACGAATATCCACAGTCGGCCCAGAGCCATAGCTATATCTCAGCCAATTCTCATCCGATTCTCAAGCGGAGTACCTTAAACGATTTGTGGGCCGATTCTCCACTATTCTGCATCAAAATCTGATCACAAAATATTTTTCGCATTTTTTCCCAATTTTGTGGGGAGACCCCTCGTGAAATCCCGAATATCCACAGTCGGCCCAGAGCCATAGCTATATCTCAGCCAATTCTTATCCGATTCTCAAGCGGAGTACCTTAAACGATTTGTGGGCCGATTCTCCACTATTCTGCATCAAAATCTGATCACAAAATATTTTTCGCATTTTTTCCCAATTTTGTGGGGAGACCCCTTGTGAAATCCCGAATATCCACAGTCGGCCCAGAGCCATAGCTATATCTCAGCCAATTCTCATCCGATTCTCAAGCGGAGTACCTTAAACGATTTGTGGGCCGATTCTCCACTATTCTGCATCAAAATCTGATCACAAAATATTTTTCGCATTTTTTTCCAATTTTGTGGGGAGACCCCTTGTGAAATCCCGAATATCCACAGTCGGCCCAGAGCCATAGCTATATCTCAGCCAATTCTCATCCGATTCTCAAGCGGAGTACCTTAAACGATTTGTGTTTCGATTCTGCATCAAAATCTGATCAAAAAATATTTTTCGCATTTTTTTCCCAATCTTGTGGGGAGACCCCTTGTGAAATCCCGAATATCCACAGTCGGCTCAGAGGCACAGCTGCATCTCAAATTGGATAGTGTTTCAATTCTAGTTTTTCAGAGTTGTATACCGATATATCCCGTTAACTACCACCTCTAACACAGCAATTACACACGAACGCATATGGATCTGGTGCAATGGGAATGTTGCCAACAATTTGGTTGCCTTTATTTCCGTTTATTTTTTTGGCAATTTTATTTTTTGCATTCGACTCGAACTCGCATTTATTGAATGACCGCTCACGCACACAGCGGCACGCGCCGATACTTATGCATAAATTATGGCAATCGCAATGCGTTGACTGTCAGTTGGGCAGCGAGCGCGAAATGTGTGCAAATAATTGCAAGTTCGGTATTTTTGTGGCGTGGGCGGAACTGGGCGGTAGTGGCATCGATGCAGCGGAAAATAATGGAAGACCCCGAGACCAGAAATCGAAAAAAATGGAAAAATAAAAGGAAACAGGAAAGGAAAAATGGCAAGCCGCAAGAAGGATATTATCACCTGAAAGAACCGGATAAGGATTGAACAATATATACCCGGGACTTGTGGTTGAAAAATGTCTTAAATTGAGCTATTTATTATTAAATAGTTCTGGTCCATGAACTCTTAAATATCCTTCCAAGCGAACAACTTTTGCTCTGCTTGAGGACTATAATTAACCATCATACTGTTTCGTCAAGCCTGAGGCATCTTTTAATAACGCGAAGGTTGAAACCTTTCAAGGAAATTAAAAGTTGTTTGTTGCCGGCGTTTACTTTCTTAATATCCTTGTCTAGGGCATCAAGTTTCCGGTTCCGGGAAGTGAGAAATAAAATGGCGACGAGCAAGAGGCAAAGGCACATCCTTGAGCTGCACTCATGATGAAGCAATTAAATGGCAATGTTTATGACAGAATGCGGCGGAAGGTGACTCGTATCCTGTATCCTGTCGCTATATTCAATATCGATTGCATTAAATACGTATTTATTTTCGTTTTTTTTTAGGAGTAGAGTTTAAAACCAGATTCAAGTTCATTCTATCTATTTATCTGTTTGCTGAGGAAACAAAAGCAATGTTTTTTTTATATTTTTTATTTTGTGGTGGATGGTTTATTTTAATGGATCCTGTTCCTTCGGTTCGCATGTTTGTCCGCCATTTGGTTGTTTGTCTGTTTGCCTGCCTGACTGACTGACGGCTTTGCTCTGCCTTACTCGTCCTGCCTGTCTGTCTGGCTGCCAAACGAAGGGCTGGAAATCATTGGGCGGGGAAAGAAATGCATCGACCCGGCAACCTAACAACCCATCGACCCAGTGACGCTGCCTTTGGTTGGATTTCACTTGCATTAAGTGCTTCCTGCCCTGTCACTGAGGTCCTGTATACCAAGCTCCCTTACCCGAGTCCCATGTCCCATGTCCTGGGGTTCTTGGGTCCTGCATCCTTCTGCTCCCGACTGTCTGGGCATCGGACGAACCGCTTGTGCCTTCACCTTCGTGTCACTCAAATTAAAAAAAATCACAAAAAAAAAGAAAAGAAATGCACACAGAAGCTCGTGTCACATACTGGGCTTTCTATCTATTTGGCTCTCTACACTGGAAAATATATTTCCAAAGAAAGAAAGATTGAGTGCTTCCCTTAGACTAGCTCACCATTCCTTCAAGGACTCTACTTTAAACTTTAACTTTCCCAGTGTGTTTCGTTGGAATTTTTGTTTCTCCGCGCATTTTGGAGCTTTAATCATGAGCTGGGCGAGGCTTTACTTTTACCGTTTGACCCCCGACCAGGATCCAGCACTCAGGACTCGGGATCCTAGAATGCGAATCTAAATCCAGCCTGCCGACGCCACCGCTACTGAGCTATGTCCTATGTCCGATGTCCTGTTTGCTGTTTGGCCAGCCCCGCGGCCCCCTCTACTCCCAGCCAGCATGTTTGCGGATTCCGTGTCCTGATGCCTGATGTCCTGCTGCTGCTCGCATGTCCTTACAGCTCGTCCTGCCATTCGGCATTTGTGCATTCTACATGTGTAAGCCTTCCGTTGTCATGGAGAGGCGGAACTTTGCAATTTTATTCAACATTCAACAGCATTTGCATTGCATGTGTATTTTATAATTTTAATTTCCACATTTTCCCCCTTTTTTTTTGGTGTTTTTGTGTTTTGTTTGGTGAGCCCTAATTACGGAGAAATTAAATTAGTCCGCTTAATAATAATAATAAAAGTATTTTGATTGTTAAATTTTAAAGAAGTCATGGAGGCTGGTATCTCGCATCGCATCGCTATCTGTGTCCGGTTCACGGTTCGGTTTTTGGTGTCGGTCTGGTGTTTGGGTTTTATTTTGCATGGCAGCAAATTATTTTTAATTATCGCCGTTGCTGTCGCTTGTTCTGCCACTGTCACTCCGTTTTGGCCAAAAAGCAAAAGCAAAAATGGCACAGCGGAAAAGCACAAATTTCCACCAAAAACGAAAAACAACCGCAAACAATTTCTGCTCTTTCCACCCCATCAGGTGACAATCACAAAAAAAAAAGCTAAGAGAGCTTATCAAACGATTTCAAAATCCTGTCTAATTTTTGAAAAGCGAATCCGTTGGATATTCTGCCTTGAAAGCATTTTTAATTTGGGTTTTAAGGTAAATAAATTATAATTAAATGTTCAAGACTACAAATAATCGAATAAATCGAATTCTCTCATCAAGAGAACATTTGTGGAAAAGTTTGGCGTTTATTTGTTTAGTATTTTTAATGAAAAAAGTATGATATATTTTTTTGTATTTGAATTTGTTTATTTGTATTAAAAGGAGTATACTATTCACAAGAGGTTTCTTAATTGAAAAACGTATAACTGGATTTCTTTCTTGTTTTGATGGTATTTTTATGTTTATAGCATAATATTTTTGTTTTTAATATCATTCTTACTTAGTTCTTTACAATATTTATTGATATTTACTATTTATATAAGGTTTTAGGGGTCATCCATTTATAAACAAATTAAAAAAACTACAAATTTATAAATATTTAGACCAAAAATGCCAAATCCTTTAATAAAGTTAAACAAAGAAGTATTTTATTTTAAAGAATCGCTTGCAAAATAAGAGTCAAGACCACTTAAAAACCCAATAAACCGAATATAAAATATTTACCTTCTTTTTATTGAAAAATCATCAATTATTTAGACTTTAAATGCTTGGTATTGAAGGACATTCATGTATTGAAGGGAAAGTGAGCCGAAGGAGAGCCATAAAAAGTGAAAATGCCAGGAGAGTTCTCTCCACGGAATTCGAAAGTGCCAAGGAATTGGAAGTAATGTAAGCATCACAAAACATTTATGAGACCCACAAGTAAGTCAAGCATACGCACACAAAAATGCCCACAAATACAGGATACTCACACACACACAGGCACGTAGCTACACCCACACACACACACACTCACAGATATAGAGACAAACAAGAGGAATTTCGTAGACACCGACCAACTGGTTATCCCTTTAGGAAATCAACTAAGCATTTTAATTAACTTTGCCGAAAAACGAAACCGAAACAGAAACAGAAAAGTACAAAATACACTAGCACACTAGCACATTCATACAGAGAGAGAAAAAAGGGAGCAGGAAGCAAGACCAGACCAGACCAGGCAGCTGCTGAAAATATGACCAAAAGCCGCAAAACTAAAGTTAAGGCTGTTTCTCCGAAAAAAGAGGAAAAATAAAGGGGCCGGACTTGGGAGGACTAGGGCAGGATATCATGATAATTTACTGAAAGCGCAACCATTTGTACACAGATACTCTCACACACACACAGATACACTCACACACTCACAATCAATATTAAATTTCCGCTTGCCACATCTTTATTTGCTTTTTTTGTTTTTGTTGCCCTTCCGAAATACTCGCACACACACACACACATCCAAACTGATACTAACACACACGCAAAACGGGGGCGTGGCATAGGGCAAGTGCCGTCACATGACCCCCAGCCCCCAGTACACCCACGCCCCTGGAGTGTAACGTGAGCAAAGTGCAACTAATTTCCAAAAGGCAAATTTTATTATATTTTTAGCCCACATACTACAACCAAGGAGGAAGTGCGGGGGAAACGTATTCCCAAATGCAAATCTAAACTGCCTCTGGCCCACAAAGGCACTGAGAAAAAGAAGGGGTACGAATATCACTTAAATATTAATATTTAATATTAAAATATTTTAATATTAAAATTTTCATTTTTAACATTCTATCTGAGCAATGCTTTCTTTTCTTGTAGACTTTCTTGAGGGTTCTTTCACTTATGCCTTACATCATGCGGTACAGCATGTCCTTAATAATAATGTAATAGATATAACCTAATATAACCTTTTTTTAATAAGTCTAAAAGACTTTACTAACGAGAATAAGCTAGACATCTACTTTCGTCACCTTTTGTGTTTGTTTTAGAAGGAACTTTTCAGAAATTAATATAATATATAATAGAATAATATATTCTAATTAAATCGTAAATAATTAACACAGAATTGTAAAGCTCATAAAAAGGATGATGGAGGAGTCCTTTATTTGCATTCGTCACTGGTTTTTTTTTTACCAATGTACCAATGTCTTTTACCAAAAAATTTGCAATTATGTTTAGAAAATGACCTATTGTCTCAACAGATATCACTCTTTATATCTTCAATATTATATATATACTATAAATATAATATATTTTCTTATACTATGTAATACTATCAACAGTTAAACAATATTATCAAAAAAAAGACTACATTCGTCTTAAATCTTTTATTCTTTGTTAAAATCTAAAATATATGATTTTAACTTAAGCTTGATTGTAAAGATCTTAAGGCGTCTTTCTAACGAGGCAGTCGAGTAGACAACCAACCCATTTTCTGCAACTTCCCTCCTAACAAGACCACCTGTGTTTCTCGCAGTGTATCCACATACTGAAGGTGAATCCTACAGAGATGCACACACAGGAACGAAAGAGGGTCGAAGCAGGAGGCGAGCGAGAGGGAAAGTTTGCCAACTCAAGTTGAGGCCGATGATGAAGAGTTCAACGTGAAACTTTCATTTTATTTACCATGAGTTGGCAGGAAAATTGCTGGCAGCAACAAAAAAACAACAAATAAAAATCAAAACAAAAAGGCAACTGGAGCCCCAATGATTAATAAACAACAAACAGAGGGCAGAGGGTGAGAGGGTGAGTCAATAAAAAATGCACAAAAAATAAACAGAGTCTATTAAAAGGGGGCTTGATTGGATGATAATTAAAAGTTAAATTCGAGTGACATTTATTAGATTTAATTATTGCATTTAAGGATCATAAATCAGGAATGTGTAATGAAAAAAGTTCATATATATACATATAACAAATATAATTCATAGTTTCCAGCTGGGCTCTTATTTCCTGGTCTGGTAACAGAAATATTAACTTGAGCAATTTAATCCTGGCTCATGTGGGAGCGTCCTTGTGCTTCTGCCTTGCCGTAGTTGTCCCCTTAGCCCTTTCCGTCTCTGTCAGGCTTAAACTGCAGTCATAACAATAAATTTCATTTGCACGTTCCGACTTTGCCTGGCTCTTGACTCCTTGACTCCTTGACTCCTTTTGGCTTGTGCTTCTTTGGATCCAAGGATCCTTCTTCGAGTGCTCCTCCTCCTCCTGGCACTTGTTCTGTCTGTTAGTCTGCCAGTCTGCCAGTCTACCAGTCTACCAGTCAGCCATTCAGCCAGAGGTCCTTGTTGTTGGCTGTTTTGGTTGGCTGAGCTTGAATTTGACATAATTTCCCATGGCCAAGTGTCGTAAAGCTTTCACAGCAAAAACATTTTTTGTTGCCCGGAATTACTTTATGATTTATACACTTTACGATATTGATACACCACCAGTACCAGTATCAGTACCAGCACCACCACCACTACTAGACTCCAGTCGACTTTGGTCCTTTGGAAAGTTGATTTTTTGAATGCATATCCCACCCATAGATAAGCCCTCGTCCTTTGAGCCACACTTCACTCGCAGCCAAAAAGCAAATTGCATTTTTCGACACTTGACAGCTCCAATTTGACTGGCAGAATTTTCAATTACCCTCTGCGGAGAGTATATATATTTCTCCCTTTTTTTTTTTTTAAACATGCTATATATATATATATAAATATATATGTATATTCTTTTGGATGGCTTTTGCCATCTGAAAATTAAGTTATCTGTTTTGGATTTTGAGTCGGCCTGATTCGGAAGTTCTGCGTGTGTTCTACATATTTGAAAATGCATTTGGGGGCCCAGCCGGGGCAACCCAATCCGAATGAATTCAATTTGTATCGGAGTCAGTGAAAGGCATCGAATCGATTGAATTGGGAGTGTGTGCAGTATCGAACTCAGTCATCTATGCCCAAAATAAAACTCAAACAATATTCAAACTTTTCAAATTCAATTCTCGATGATTGGTAAGGACGAAAAATCAATAAAATGCATTTTTCAGATTAACAAAAAAAATTATTAGCTTTATTTATATTTTAGTTTTATGTTAAAATAAATAGGTCGAACTTCATAAAATATATGTACGCAGCTGTAATTAAAATTAAAGGTTAGGTAGAAAAAAAATAATTTAAAAAGTTAAGAGTTACAAAATAACTTGTGGGTTGGGTTCCCTCGAAACTCTTCTCTCCCAGCAGGGCCTCTGCTATCCACTGAAGACTCCTGGGCCAGCGTCCTGCCCAGTATGGTATCCTGGAACGGTCAGGTTGTAGGTCATGGCGGCTACAAATTCGATTCGGCTTAATCTCCTCGGTACATTATAAACGTTTTATTATGTCTGTTCCACATAACATAAGAAATTCTACCGTATTTGTTCTCTTCTACGCCCTTTGGGCTCCTTTAGCTTTGGGCCCACGGACTTTGACCTGAACTCCGCCGTAAAAGAATGAGGTTAGGCGCGATCTTCGATGAGAATAAGGTTAATATCGGTCCTCTATCCGCTGAATTCGTCTACTCCGTTGCTCCTGAATTTCCTGGGCAGTCCCAAATGGTATGCGTCCCCCGCAGACGCCTGGGCCGGACACGTTCCACCTTTCGTCTTCTTGCCTTCGCTGGGGCCCACCGAGACAGCTACTCAAAGTTTCACCGATCCACCCTGTTGCTGGGCTGCCAACTCCTGACGCTTTCTTTCCTATTGGTATTTTTAGGCCGTTTAGTTTCCCTGTCCGCGTTGTGGAGGAAGCCTCTGCTGGAGTGGATGGAGAAATCAAGCGACCCAGCATGCGAATCCTGGATGGAGATCGGTCTTGTTGAATAATGATCCCCGTTCCAAAGTTGGCGGTTTTGGATTTGAGTGTAGATGTTCTTCACGGATGTCGCGGTTCGAAAGCGATAGCGATAGATTAGCTTAGTATTTTCTTATCGTTTGGTATTGTGCCCCTATGGAGTAATCGGGCACACTAATATTAAGTTGATTAGTTTGTTGTTAAGAGTCATGGAGTGTGGGAGATTAAATTGCGGTACGGCATCTTCTATTTTAAGATCGAACTATTATTTAATATTGTAACCCTCTCCCACAGAATAAAATATATGTTATACAATTACGTTCATACGTTATTCGATGAATTTACAACTCGGCAGTGTCGGCAGAAAATGGCGCGTCTGCGTTTGCATCAGAATAAAATGGAGACGGGAACACAAGCCCTAAAACTAAAACTATTGCAAGTAAAAAAAAAAATTAAATATTGGGCGTAGATCAGAAAAAATAATCAAACAGGAATTAAATGAAAAAGAGTCGCAGAAGAAGAAGAAGATACATTGACTTGAGATCCGAAGAAACTGACCTCTCAAAATATTGCAAGGCCAAGAAATGAAATATTTTTGGACGAAGATCATGAAAAATAATTAAATAAGAATCAAACAAATAAGAGTCGCAGAAGAAGATCCATTGGAAGCGTCAGTGTATTGGCGACGTAAGTTCCAACAAAAAAAATGATTAATTTAAATAAAAATTCGATGGAGGGCAGATGCAGAAGCTCCCACAAGGTAGAACAATGCTGGATTTGGTTTAAGTTTTGACAAAAAAAAATTAAAGCATGAAAATAATAATTAGAGCATTCGTTGAAAAACTCAATTTTTAAATCAGAATAAAATGAAGTTCCGCGACAGAAGAAACTGACCACTCAAAATATATTAAAAATCAATTTGTTGAACCATTTATTTTTTTCCTCAGAATAAATGGAGTCGGGAACATGAGCCGTTGACCAGTAAAACTATTGCAAGTAAAAAAATTAAATATTGGGCGAAGATTAGAAAAAATAATCAAATAAGAACCAAGTGAAAAGGAGTCGCAGAAGAAGAAGAATATCCATTGACTTGAGTTCCAATAAAAAAAAAGATTAATTTAAATAAAAATTCGATGGAGGGCAGATGCAGAAACTCCCACCACGTAGAACAATGCTGGATTTGGTTTATGTTTTGACAAAAAAAAATTAAAGCTTGAAAATAATAATTAGACCAACAAACAATTCATTCGTTGAAAAAATCAATTTTTAAATCAGAATAAAATAAAGTTCCGCGACAGAAGAAACTGACCACTCAAAATATATTAAAAATCAATTTGTTGAACTATTTATTTTTTGCCTCAGAATAAAATGGAGTCGGGAACATGAGCCGTTGACCAGTAAAACTATTGCAAGTAAAAAAATTAAATATTGGGCGAAGATCAGAAAAAATAATTAAATAAGAAAGGAAGTCGCAGTGAAAAGGAGTCGCAGAAGAAGAAGAATATCCATTGACTTCAGTTCCAATAAAAAAAATGATAAATATGATAAATACTGAAAGTATATAAAGATAAAAAAATCAGAAAAATAACAAAAGCTGAATAGCCGGAAAAACCATTTCCATCGATGAAAGCGATGTTATATCAGGCACAATAAAAATTAAATAAAAATATAAAGAGCTCCAGCGTGAGTAGCGCCAGTACATTGTCGACTTATAGACCAATGTAAAAAAAATTAAATATACAAAAAAAAACAAAAACCAAATAATAAAAAAGAAAATAAGAGCGTTGAGTTAGAACCGCACGGCGACAAGCCGAGGGACTAACTGAAATTTTTCATCAAGAAGCTGCCCTTTTATAGAACATTTTTGACACCAAAGACTATTGGATTTTTTAGGGAATTTTAAAATGTAATTCTCTGGTCCCATTAGATGTATTCCACAATAGGAAAAATGCCAGATAGTGTGGCCAAATAAGGCAAAACAACATAAACTTCACATATCTGGCAAATATTTTCTTCTTGGCCAGTCATGAGAAAAAAAATGGAAGAAAAAACATAAAGAGTTGTGCCAACTTTAACGATAAATTCAAATGAAATCTCGCCGGAAAGTAGGGCGGGGGAGGGGAGGTTATTTTCCCAGCAGTTAAGACTTTCCGAGAATAAGCATATCGATGGCAAAATATTTGCATTCAGCTCCTTTCATATTCACTTTTCCTTAGTCAACTTCAACTTCAGCTCGTTGTTGGCCAACTCACTGTTGGCCATCTTCTTTTCATGTCGAATGTGTTTTTTTTTCTTGTCCGGGTCTCTGGTTTTGGTAGCAAAAGCGAGCAAGCCGGAAAGTGTTTGTTCCTCTTAAGCCTGGGCCATTTCCACTACTTTTTATATTTTTTATTTTATTCTTTTCTATGTTTTTTTTTTTTGCATCTGGTGCTGTCACTGCTTGGCGCTTTCATTCTACCATTTTTCCCATCATAGTTCAAAAGTGGGTGGCTTTTTGAGGGGAATGAGTTGTTTGCCAACTATTTTGTAGGTTATTAGGGCGTAACGCGCTGGCTCACTCACTCCACCCTGGTACACTTCCATATAGACAGACAGTAACGCCCCGAAAACACACCCATCCACATGTGGGAGAGACATAAACACGGATTTAAGTTTGCAAAAATCTGGCATTGTTTTAGTTGTTTGCCAAGGCAGCTGCATTTGCATTTGAATTTGCAGTCGGCCCGAGAGCAGGGCTTTAACCAAATGGCTCTCCCTGGCACATGATTTCGATTCGGAATATCTGGCCATTTTTCTGGTCATAATGGTAGGCCCAATTAAATTCAGGGGAAACCTACATCCATACAATGTTTAAGTCATGATTTAAAGCACAGACTTATGACTAGATGTTTATCAACTTTTGGTCTCTAAATTTTACACTTGACTTACCCAACCGGGAGAATGGAGAAGGAAGAGCCCGCAAATTAGCGAAAGCCATTGTCCGAGTTGGCCAGAAACAAACCAGCCATCCATCGATGCTTATCGACCAGAAAGACTCTCCAAAAAAAAAACAAAAACACACACTCACATATACAAGAAAAACAATGGCTGTCGCTCGAGGGAATGGTGGGTCCAGCTCGAGCCCAGCTTCTCTGTTTAAAGCGGATTTGATGCTGAATATTATTTATGGGGATGCCTTTTATTTTCAGACCAAACTGTGAGACCCTTAAGAGCCATGGCCCATGAATGTCCGTGTTCGTTTACAGTGTCTGTGTGTCCGTTTGTCCGTTTGCCTGTGTGTCCTGTCTGTGTGTATGTATGTATGTGTGGTTTTTGAAAATATTTGCCAACATTCTTCGGGTATTTAAACAAAGATTTATTTTATATTTATATCGTGTGTGTCCTGTCTCCTTTTCCTTGCTACGAGTGTATGTATCTCTGTGTGTATTTTATATCCCGTCTAAAAACGAGAAACGGACAGCGAACAGAGAGGAGCAACCGGACAAACGGACTACCAAACGGAAATTGCAAGTAGAGCGTTGAATCCTTTTTGCTTCAACACGTCCTGACTGCTTTCCACTACCATCCTTCGTATGTGTCTATCTGTTGGCCATTGTTCGAGGATTTGTTTGGGACTTGTTTCATATTTTACGATAACTCCATTTATTGTGGCTCCTTCATCGTTTTGGGGTCTTTAAACATGAAATAGGGTTATCAGTTATTGCAGCTTGTCTTGCTGCCGGTCTTTTGTTTTTTTTTTTTGTTAGGTTTTCCGCAATTAAGTTATTGGTATGAGAAGCGGCGAGAGAGGCGCTTTATCAATCATACACAGTATAGGTCCCAAGTACTGACATGAGGTGGGGTGGGCTTAATTGATGCGACAGCTGCAATGTGCAATTTTGTCTATTAATTTGTGTTTATGCATAATTGGGATTAATTATGCATAATCGTGATTAACAGCCAAAATGCAAATGGCCTGTCATAATTAGCTCACCCACACCCACACCCACACCAAGACCCATTCCACACCACCTTCCGTTTGGAGATTTGGGTTTTCTTTCCAATGTGTCCGTGTATTTGATATTTACGACCCTTACACGTGACCTCGATACGTATAATTTTATCTCTCCGGTCTGGGAATAGAGATAAATATTAGGAGGGCTGTATGTTGTGGGTGGTCATGCCGTGCCATAGACAGTGAAATATTTTGATATTTTGACCAGCTGCCTGTCGTTTCGCATTTCCGCTGATTACATTTGGGATTGCATTTATTTCCAGCTGGCCATTTTGCAAATATTTTGTTGTGGTTGGCTTACTAAATCCACCATTATTTATTTTCCCTACACTCTCTCTGGTATCTGGTATCTGGCATCTCTTTAATTAACTTAAAGCGTACAGGTGCTGGCCCTTTGTACTTCATAATTTAGGGAGATTATGTTTTGGTGACTTACTTCCTTAACAGATTCATCCCGATTAGCTTTGATAACTCGACTTGGATTTTCTCCTTTTTTTTTGTTATTCCACTGGCTGAAGTAAACAAACTTTTGGCCCAAAACGGGGGGCCAAGTCCGGGCAACTTTTTTGGACCAGAAAACTACCCGAAAACATTAACCAGTGGGCGAAATGAGACGACGGGCGGCAATCCGCAAAAATTAGCGACCCTTTTTAGCCGTTTATCTCGCTTTTTATTTGGCCAGAGCGCTCTTGGCTTTTGCCAGAGCGCGTTTCTCCGTAATTTTGTTTATTAAAAGTTGGCTGACCCCTCTTACACAGAATCTCTGGTTTTCTGTTCCTTTTTTTTTGTTATTTTGTTAGACATCTTTAGCTTCAACCCCCAGCTATCTGGGAATTAATTTTTCCTGAATTTCGGTGCTTGCCAAGTGGCATTAGTTTGCTGTTTGGCAGCCGGCTCGGAGTCATAGTTAAATTAGCTAAACATTGCGGTGCCTGGCTCTACTCTCCACTTAACCCATACATGTTGGCCAAAAAAAACAAAAAAAAGAAAACAAAGTCAAGAAAGGACTCTCCCATCAACTTTTGTTTTGAAAATTTATTTATGCGAAGCAATTCCAAAAGGGGTAAGTGCCCAGGGGTAGTGTAGAACCGAGTTCCCCCATTGCACTTCACTACACTTCCAAAAAGCAAACTTTTCGTATAAAAATTTAGATAATGTTCTTTTGGTGTTGGAGACAGAGACCGAGACAGAGACAGACAGAGAAACAGAACGAGAGAGAGAGGGTGTGTTCTTTTCAAAATGCACTTAATGGATTTTGGTGTGCTGGCCAGAAGTGGGCGTGGCCACAGAAGTGTGGTGGCTCTGCCCTCACAAAATTTGATTTGGTTACAAAGGAATTTGCTGGCTTGCGTTGGAATTCGTTGCAATGATTATGGAAAATATGTAGCAAATTCTTTGTCGAGGTGGCTTTTTTTTCCACCCCAGACCCCAGCTAGTCAATCAGTGCGGATTACTGGCACAAAATTTCCTGGCTAGGGCATACATTTTTGCAACATTTTATGGGAATAACTACTTAAGGCATTTGGTGGGCTATGTGAGAAGAGCCCTTCTACAGGGCGCCTCCTTTAAAATTTATGCAAAAATTTATTATTCCTATATTTGCGCAGAAAAAATATTTGTAAAAGTTAAAGCTTTAATTCTAATTGTTTAAATTGTTGAAAAACATTATTTCTTCTTGGCAAGAGTATTTGAGAAGCGGGTAGAAAAGCGTAATAGTTCTATCAATGGGGAAGCGTATATACAGGCTATTATTTTTGGAAATTTTTACAGGAATTTGTAATTTGTAATTTAGTTATTTTTAGAAAAAATACCAGAAATAAATAAGCAAAAAAATTTCAATAATAAAAATTAATTGCAAGTTAATATGCCTATATTTTCAGCGAAATAATTATATCTCCTAGCTGGATGATGTGAAAAGCTGGTAGAAAGGGTGTTTTCTAGAAATAAGTTACAAGACTTTTTAAAATAAAATTATAAATTCTAATTTTTAACTTCTTAAAATGAATAAAAAGTTTCAAATTAAGTCTTAAAGTCTGTCTATTGATTACTTAAATGATATGAGAAGCGGCTAGAAAGGCAAAATAATTAAATAATAATTTAGCCCTTAGCTAAAATATATGAGAATTGAGTAGAAGAGCTCTAATCTTACAACACTTATAATTGGCTTGCAAAACAAACCAAGTAACAAATTAACAAACTTCACTCAACGACACCATTGAGGTCTCTATTTATTTAACACTGCTTATAACCAGTGGCCCAATCGAAAGCCCAATCGAGCTGAAGCCATAACAGAAAATCCACAATTCCACCGAAATAGAGCCATCGCAGTAGCAAATGTCAAAACAATACAGCTCCGGGCTAAATCGTCAGACTTTGCACAGCTCTTGAGAGTCTGGCTTCCTTCTGCCATCGATTTCGAGGAAGGAAATCAGAGCGAACAAACCTGAGTTTCTCAGTCGAAGCCGAAGGACACTCGAAGAGGCTAACTGGAGGACAAGGATTCGGTAAGGGTAAGGTAAGGGGGTGGCACTGTGGCCAAACGCCCAGTGCCGCCGTCACTTATCAACCATTTATAAACAATAAACGAATATAAACAAGAAACTTTGAGCCATCTAACGTCAAAATGCATTACAAGAAGCCTAGGGAATCGAAGATGTGGAGCTACCATAGCTGTGGAGGGAAGTCGTCGGGCAAAGCTCAGATAAATGGCTGAAATATGGCAAACAAAATGGTCGAAGGGTGCGCAAATTGATGGGCGGAGTGTGGAAGAAACGTGGAAAAGCGGAAAAGTGCGGGGCTAGCACCCAAACATGTCAATGTGAAAAGTTCTTTTCCTTTTCTGATTTTACCCTCCAAGCAAGAAGAACAACAACAAATACAAGAAAATAAAGAAAAAGTTCTTTCCCTTATTGCAAGTTATCGCCAGAATGGCAAACAAAAAAAAAATAAAGTAAGAAAATGGCTAAGAAAAGTTTTCACGTTGATGTTTTGTTTACGAAATATGAAAGGGAAACGTATGGCCCAGAAAGGTGGCAAATAAAATACCAAGAAGAGGGTTACGAGGTGCCAAAAAAATCCCTTTCAAAAGGCCAAGAGTGTGAGTTGTTTTAGCCAAAAAAAAAAAAGGGGACAGCATTGTGTAGGATCCTTTCTATATCAGAACGTATTTCATGCACATTAGTTGCGCTTTTATGAACTTCAGGTTGTCGTATCCTAAACAAAACAGAGTATTTCAGGAAAAAATAAAGAAAGTATTTTGAAAAAAATATTTATTGAAAAAAATGTGCAATTTTTCAAAAGAGTTTCAAACTACTAACCTTAAGAAAGGTTTTAATATTTTTCTATAGTTTCTGTCCTGTTTTTTGTTTAATATTTTTTAAATTTTGCATATATTTTGTTGGCAATTTATTTTTTAAGTGCCTGCAGTCTTGATTCCTTTTGAAATGCCGCGTCGTCCTTGTCTTGTCTCACAGCTGCGAATGACAAGAATTTCTTGCCACTTTGCTTCAGGCCCTTGCAGGTCCCCCATCCCAAAAAAAACAAAATAGAAAGACCGGTGGGTAGGGGTGGGATGATGTGCCCCTTCGTGGCATGTAAATATTAACTTTAAACAGAATGCGACAGGCCACGCCGCCACGCCCACTTTCTTCGGTTAGATAAAACTTTTCTCCCGCCCCCAAATTTCTCGCCGAGCAACACAATTTTTTGTACAAGTTTATGGGTTTTTGCAACGGCAAGGACCTCCACCACCTCGTCCTCGCTCTCGTCCTCCTATTTAATCCTCTGCCAACTTTTCAAGGGGCAAGGAGGCATGGGTACTTGGAATGGAAAAGGATCGGATTTAGCTGCGGCAACTTGGAAGTTTTGTAATTGTTGGCGATTGCAGTCACATCCAGCTTATGGACGCCCCATGCCCCATGCCCTGGCCGAACTGAGACGCTTCATTAGGACGACGTTATGACACTTTGCTCTGCCAGAAAGCATGTCCTTTTTGATTTTCTTAAACAAAATTTTGAGAGGCTAGAGATGCGGCAATTGTTTGATATTTAATCGAAAATTTTATTTTATTTTATTTTAATTTTAAATAAATTGTCCTTAAAAACTCTATGTAGACTTTCAAGTTTTCTATAATTTGAAAATTTAATATCCAGCACAAATAACCCATAGATCCCAATCACGCATAAAACCATAAAGGTGGAAATAAATAAATTCCGGTGTCTGGAAATTGTCAAAATTGTAATATTTTTGCCAGCGATTTCGGTGGCGATATTTGCCGTTCGATATACCAATTCGGCATTATCTTTTGGACCTGGCAGGACCCCGTCCCTCGTGCCCCGCCACACCCCGGCATCGCGAAAAGTGGGAGCCGTGGCCGTTAACGCTCCGGTGCACGTGCCAACGTTGCGTATGATTGATGAACTGGGTGGTGGAGAGCGGGGGGCACGGTCATAACGGCCATAACAATAACAGGCAAGGACACTCGGCTGCGTGAGTTGTGTGCCAACAGGACGAGGAGGACACACAACACAAAATACAATATTGAAACTGGAATTAGCTCTGACATCTTTCTTAAAAAAAAACGAGAAGGAAAAATCAACTAATGGCCTAAAAACTCTCAACAACAGCCATAAACCATAAAAATCTATACCAGTTAAGACTACATTATATCCAGAACTGAGAACTTTTTTTTTTATCAGTGTGGTGAGAATGTGTGGAGAGAATGTGAAAGAAAAAACTTGTGAATTCCGAATACTCTGACAGAATAATCAAAACTGTTGATGGAGATGAACGAAGACCCGCTTCTGTCACTTGAATCTAAAGTGCGTTTAATAACTTTCTTTCTCTCAGCGAGAATCTTCTAATTTCTTCTACTGCTTGGCGACCCTTTTCAAGACTATATTTAAGGAAAATATCCCTCCAGTCACGCACCAGTCGCCAGTCTAATCGAATCAAATCTAGAGAAAGAAATTCTGGCCAGAAACCGTCCAAGCCACTAATAATATTTGAAGGTTGTTTGCCATTCAATTTAGTTGCCTGGCTGGCTGGATAGCTAGCTGCTCTGTTTGTCTTAACCCCTTAAGGGGTTATATACCTTCTTTGTCGAAGAAAATGAGCAAAGTTCGGATTTTTTTTTAGGTATGTAGCAATTATTTAATTACACGGATGTTTTAATTTTTTGATAGTACACTTTATTAACAATGTTTGTGCAAAATTTGGTGGAAAAATATTAAATAGTTTTTAAGGGGTGGCTGTTTCCCTTAGAGGCCTTTTTTTTTTTAGAGCCTTGCGGTGACAGTTCCCCAGGTCAAACAGGTCAACTTAAACCATAAAATCAAAAATATTTCATTAGTTTAGAGTAATCTCTTGTGCTTGAACGATCGATTTTAAAATTTTTTGTTTTTGTTTGGATATGGCAGCGTTTTATGCTAAAAATGAACGTTTTGGTCTCTAGAAATTTCACTAAAAAATTTATTTCGCCGAAAAAAAAGTTTGCGCGTGAAAAGTCGATCGTTCAAGCACAAGAGAATTTCATTACGAACATTTTAAAAAAAAATTGAAGTAAATCGGTTCAGTAGTTTTCCGCCAATCCATGTCACCGCAAAGTCATTTTTCAAGAAACACCATTTCGAGATATTCGCGTTTAAAGTTTCAAGTTCAGTTCAAGGCCGCAACGAGGCGTGCGATTAGGAGATCTGTAACTTTTTTTCTACTGCTCCAATCTCTATGAAAATATGGGAGAATGTTCTCAAGGAGTTGTTCTTCAAGATAAACCACTAAAAAAATTTTCGTTTTTTTGAAAATAAAAAAGGTATATAACCCCTTAATACAGAGATAGTCGTTGGAGACTGAGGCATAAATTGCGAAAGTGAATGGCATTGTAGGATTTTATTGCCTGCACTCGACTCGCAGGCAACATAAAACAACAACTGCCAGAGAGAGAAAATCAATGGAGATTCGACTCAATTTGGTCGAGTTGCATTTTATATGGGGTCTTACAGTTTATCCCACTGTTTGCTCCACCAATCGAGCTAAAAGGAATTGAAAATGGAGCAATCGTTGAGCAGAAAGCTGAAGGATAAAAGGTAACGCCGAACAAGCGGTACCTCGCGGCACTCACAGGACTCGCGGCACACGGGGCGTATGCGCAATTTTCGTTTAATGCACACAACACAATGACAATTTGACAATCGGGAATCGAGTCCCCCAGGACAATCGGCAAAAAGAATCCGCCGAGATATTTATAGAATGTATCCAACGAAATACCGAACCCCGATTTTGGCATTTATGTTTATTTATTTTGATTTTGATTGAATAAGTGCCACGGAAAGCCCCATAAGCCGCTGCAATTCCCTTTTCCCGAGTCCCTTTCGTCCTTGAAACATTTCCTTTGACATATTTACGCGTGATTTTCTGTTTTTTTGTATTTGTTGGTGGAAAATAAAGAAAACACAATTCATTGGGGAAAGCAACACGAACATGAATACCCAAAAAGCAGCAACCAATTTGCTGGAAATATTCGCAGCTTTCCTCTTATTCTTTTCGATTTTAGGTCTTATAAAATATTTAAATGTCAGTTTTCGGCCTCGGTTCGGGGTTTTCTGTTTTTTTTTTCAGTTCTGTTTGCTTCAAAAGATTGTCGTCATGACTCGGAGACGGGCAAACAAATAAAGAAACAAGCCAAATGCGATGGACAAAGGCCGGCACAAGCCGAAACAGGAGACAATCAGGACTCAAGGCCATCAATCACGGAACACCAATTGTCCTCCCTCCCCATCAACCCGACAAGGAAAGCGGATATATCGCAGCCGGTAGAAGAAATGCTCTCATTCGTTCTCGCCAGAAATTAAAGAATAATTCCATTTCACTCGGATCAGGTGACAGTTTCAAGGAGAAACGCTTTCGATGAATACAAATTTAAATTAAATGGGGGCTTGTAGGGAGTTTCTAGACACGGTACTCCTTTTGGACTTTCATGAAAAGAAAAAGTTCTTGAAAAATACTTTACTTTATTTTGTTTTGGAATTTTTATTTAAAAGAGTACCCTTAAAGACTAAAAATGCAGTTTGAACCCCAAGAACCTTAAGAAGTACCTTCCTGTCCCTGATTTCTTATTATGCATTTTCCGCAAAAATATTAAAAAAAAAATGGACAGCAGCCAGACATCCAAACACTGGCAGTTCCGTTGACCTGTCCTTTGTTCCTTTTTCTTGAACTACATACATATAGAAATAAAATTCAGTTGCTGCCACATCCTTCCGTTGCTAGTTTGCTCCAAGGACCTGCCGAGGTCCTGACTGTCTCCAGCGGAAGTTCGAATGAATGATCAACGATCCCCAGAAATGACAAAAAATAAACGGAAGGCTACTTGGTAAACGGAAACTAAGCCCAAAAATAGGTTTGCCTTTTGGGTAAGAAATTTAAAATAAAACAAGGATATACACTAATAAAAATTTAAGAATGTACTGATGTCAAAAATATTAGGAAAGTTTTTAACTTGCCTGAAAATATTCAAGCTCCTATGTTTGAAATAAAAACATGTACATATGATACCCAGTACTCCTTTTGGATATCTATTTTCTCTCAGTGCACAATTTAGATGTGGGCGTGAGTTGGGAAAAAAGGCCGAATTAAATAAAAACAGACCGAAGGCATCAAACAACATCAACAGCGAGAGCAGCGAAAACAACAACTGCACAAGGTAATTATGTAATCAGGTGTCCATGACAGGCTACCCCGACCATTCCCTTCAAACAACCTTTAACCTCTCTCAACTCAGGCCCCAACACCCGCCCATCCCTCCCCCTTAGGCAATGAGAGACAAAAGGCCTGGCCTGGCACAAATTGTAACCTTTGATGAAAGTTTTTCGCAAAACTTTTCGCCACGACAACGAACTCGATTTTCATTATCAGGCAAAGTTGGTGGCATTTATAGCATTTTGTTGCCGTTGCCGATGCCGTTGCCGCATTTTGAGCCCTACATTATACATACGTCTATATGGGTGTATCAGTGTGTGTGTGTGTGTAGCAGGCCAGAAGTGTGTGTGTGGCAGGGCAGAAGTGTGTGTGCGAGGCACGCTAATTAACAGGCCTGCCAGCGACCACTCTGCAATGCCACACTTTCCTATTTTCAATACACTACAAGAAATTAAAGGGTGAACAATAAAATAATTGGGCCTATGGTATAAATTTTGTATATTTTTTTTAATGATTAAAAATATTGCCACAAAAGATGTATATTTGCTTTTGGAAAAAATACTTACGTTATACATAGCTTAATATGTATTTTTAAAAGGATTATTGCACGCTTTTCCTCAAAAAAGGGCTTAACATCATAAAAAAAGGTTTTAAGCGGGCATCTTCTTAAAATTTGAAAATAACCTAAGTTTGTGGGCTAAACAAAAAAACACAGTATTTTGTTGAAATTACCTTTTGTAAGCTAAAGAAACAATGACACAAATTCTGTTGCTTCTATGGATTATGGCTTCTGAGAAACATTTTTTAAAAAACCTTTTTTCTACAGAAAATAACTTTCACGAATTTAAAAACTCGTACCTATTACATTTTTTTTTAATATTAAAAAAATAGATATTTGTATTTAAATTGAATAGGTTAATTTCCATTTATGTATTCAATTCGTCATTAGTTTCTCCAAAAGTCTGTATTACTTTGGAAAAGTGAATAGTTCTAAAATCTAAAAAATATAGTTTCCGTTTTCCGTATTTAATCACATATAAAATATAATTTTTTCGAACAGTGCACTTTCGCTTTTTGCATGGCGGCAAGGCATGAAACTTTGCCGCTTTTTGCCTAATACGCATGCATACATAATTGAGGGGAGGACATGGCCCACCCACTCACACACATACACCCTTAGAGCCGCACATACACATATGTACTTGGCCATTTCCATATGCATATCAATACACAGATACACACAAACACGGACACAAACTCAACACTCTAATAAACACAGACATAGCCCAACGCACGAACATTAATGCGGTGAGCCTAAAAATCATTGAAGCAAAACAACTAGTAGAGTCCTGGAAAGGAGCTGAAAGTTATGATCCCGAATAATACCCTATATATGTATTAATAGTAGATAATAGATTAAAATATACAAAGACAATAAATACAAAAATATGTGCTTAAGAGCTGCGAAAATTCTACAAGAAAAGGCTTATCCTTCTTCCATTTATTTTGTATTCAAGTCCCTTATTAGAAGTCCCCCTACAAGTCCAATATATCCCCAGTATCCCTAAGAGGTATAAAAAGGCACTTTACTTTGGCCGCCACTCTCTCTCTGTGGGTTCGTGTGGGCACTTTGTATCTATGGACGCCTGTGTTTTGTGTATCCTTTGGCTGGGAAATTGCATTTCATGAATGGTAATGTGCTATGATGCGAACCCCCCCGAACTAACCCTACCCAGAACCCACCGACATATACCTATTTGGTATAGAGTTCTTCTCACAGAAGTCGAAAAGGCTTCGTTCTCGTCCAAAAATAATGCAAATTGAAAGCTAATGCTTCAAGGATAAAGGCTTGTGTGGATAAATTTCAAACAGAAAATGCCTGATAATGGGAAGTATAGATGCTGTTAACAGGTAAGCTATGGGCTATGGGCCATAGGCCATATACTTTCCATCAAAAATTTCAAAAAGAAAATTTCAAGTTGAATTTCATTTGAATATCGCTTAAATTCAAATTGTAAAGCCATTCGAATTGTAAATCCCTCGAATACCACACACTTTGATTGTGGCTTTGGTAATGGGGAAATGGGGACATGGGCGGTTACAACCTCAAAGAGATGTTGTTTGCCCAGGACATACAATCTAATTGTTGTCCTTATTCAAGGAAGGCAAGTATTTAGAACACTCACAAATAATTCAAATGCAGCTGAGGCTTCATTTCTGGTCTGAGTGCGCCAATAAATAAATTACACTCGAACATACTATATATGTATATCCTTTTGGGAAATGGCTATCCACAGGAAATGATCGAAAATTGAATGCAAATATATGATGTATTATATGCATTTATATTTTTCCCCTTCTCGTTTTCCTAAATAAATAATTTTTGTATGATTTGGCTGTCGTTTGTGAATTATTTATTTTTCCGTTGTGTTTTAATTTTCCATAGTAATCCATCGAAATCATAAATAAATGAAAGTCGATATGAAAATCAGGCAATGACATTTTCCCATCGTGTTCCAGATGTGTTCGACAACAAAACAAAGCAGAAAAAAAACGAAAACTAAATACTAAAAACTACAAACTACAAATAACAAACACGACATCCTTTTCGACTAATTGACTAAAGTGGATACATGATGTGGGTGTGTTTTATGGGCTTGTTGTGTTTTTGTTTGAAAAAAAAAATACATTCGACCTATTTGAATGACATTTGACACAGAAACGCAAAGTTGCGAGAAGATAATATTTGTTATTACCCATTTTATAAAAATTAAATATTGAACAAAGAACAGTTTTTTGCTGAAAATTTCTCATAATACAAATATTTTCCAATATAACTTTTTGAGCTCTAAAATATTTCATAATTTTACGGAATTTTTCTTGATAGCGATGGGAAGCGCTTGATGTCTTCGCTTTAATGCTTTTATTGATATAAGGTGCTTATTCTACTATTGCTATTAGTGTACTTTATCTACTAGTATATCTAACAATATTTCCATAACTGATCATTATTTTTGTTCCTAGCGATGGGCAGATCTTTATGTCATTGTCCTAAAGCTTTTATGGATTGAATTCAACAATTCTCTTAGCCTAAGTTTTGAAATCTCTGTCTTTTTCGTAAACTTTCTTTCAGGAAGAAACTGGAAAAACCATAGCTGTTCTTTATTTTCATTCAGGATGAGTAGATCTTGATTCCATCGCTTTAAAGCTTTTATCGATAGATCGGGCTTAGCCTAACAATGAAACAGTGCTTAACTCCAAATGTATTAAACAATGTATACTAACCATGTATTATAATAATGTTTTATTTCCTATTATTATTCCACTTTAATGCCAAAGTTTTATAAAAACATTCCTCATTTATTTCAACAATTTTCCACAAATATGGCATAAAAATGCTAAATGAAACCATCAACTTTTTTCCCCTTTAATCGCAACTTTAAATAATGTTTACTTTTGATATAAAAAGGATTTTGATTTCCACAACAATGTACTCACTTTTTTTTGTAGGACTTTATTTGATGGGAGCTGCA